>NC_143500.1:21300735-21451470 GCF_051622355.1 Phaseolus vulgaris
GGTTGAAGAATCCAACGAAGAAAGGCGGGTAAACCTGGATCTACTCGATGAAGCCAGGGAGGAAGCCAGAATAAAAGCCCAAGCGGTAAAGAGAAGAGTAGAGCGGCAATATAGCTCTAAGGTAAAGTCGCGACAGTTTCAAATTGGCGACCTAGTTATGAGGAAAGCCCACCCGTACGAGCTGGAGAATAAGTTGTCTCCCAAGTGGACCAGACCCTTCAGAGTTACCGAGGCTAAGGGCAACGGTTCGTACAACCTAGAGACCTTGGAAGGGGGTCCCATCCCGCGTAGTTGGAATGCAGCCAACTTGAAAGTTTTATTTTAGTTGACTTATGTAAACAGTGATGTAACAGTCTTGTTAAAGGGGACGCTCTTTTTCCCCTCCCGGGGTTTTTTAATGAGGTCACCCAAATAAAAGAAAAAACAAGTTTGAGAAAAAAAACCTTGCCCTGGTTTTCAGTCTTTATCTTTTCCCCGTTTGAAGCGGCGATAGGCGTCGCTAGTAAAGAAGGCGTTGCCAAGAAAGAAGGCGCCGCCAAGAACGAAGGCGTGGCCAAAGAAGAAGGACGTCGCCAAGAAGAAGGCGTCGCCAAGAAGAAAGCATCGCCAAGAACGAAGGCGTCGCCAAAGAAGAAAGCCTCGCCAAGGTGCAAGGCGTCGCCCAAGCGCAGGCGCCGCTAAGAAACATGACGGAGGAAAAACGCACAATATATGAGGTGTATGCAAAGGTAAAGTGGCATTACGGAAACATGGTATAGTAGAATTAAATTTACAAGCAGCGTTCGATACAAATGGGAGTAATGCGAATAGGGCAAACATTACAAGCCCTGTGCCCATGCAAAAAACACAAACGAACCATTCTTCAGTGGCCGCCGGAGTCAGCACGGGAGGAAGACGAAGCCCCGCTCTCAATCCGCAGAGCCCGGGTAAGTCGTGACCTCCGCTCTTGGTTTATCTTCGAACCTGCACCAAGGGAGATGAACGTGTCAGAGACACCATGAAGCGAAACACACACAGATAGAAAGCAACAAAGGCGGAAGTATCTAGGGCAGTGACTCATACATATATACTTCTTAAGGGTTCCAGCGTTGAACTCCAAACTGATCAAGGTGGCGGAGTCAAAACCTCCCGCCTCAGCAAGAATCCGGCAAACCACCTGGTCATTCGGGGCTAGCTTCTTGAAAGGTTTGGATTTGAGGGCCCTCGTCTCCCTCACCCAGTATAGTGGAAAACCATCTAGGGCGGACGGAACGAGATCAGAGCAATAGATCTTGAAGAACCTGCCCTTCCACCCAGTGAATGAGTTTTGGAAAGGGGTCAGGAGAACCCTGCCAGGAACGTTACTGAGGGTCACCCAGAGGTTATTCCTTTGCCTCTTCACCTCAAAGAAGTGAAGAAAGATATCAACCGAGGGTGCACAACCCAGAAACCCGAAAAGGATGTCAAAGGCCTTGACGAAAGCCCAGCTATTGGGATATAACTGGGCCGGAGCAGCATTGATCTCCGTTAGCAGTTCCTTCTCAAACCTGGAGAAGGGCAGGCGCACGCTGATGGTCTTGAAAACCACCTGATAGAAATAATAGAAGGGGACCCCGTCGTTGGCCCGTTCGTCTCCGCATACTGGCTCCCCTAGAGCGCAAGGGAGCACAGCGATATCGTCGTCGTGCCTCTTCGCGAAGGCACGGTGATTATAGGAGCATGAATCCCCTTTGTGTTCCCTTATGGCCCTGGTGGAGAGTAAGCATGAGCATTCATCAAGAAGCTCGCTCGAAGCCCAAGTATACAGGTCCTTGGGGTTGATCCTGGGGGGAGGAACACGAGAAGACATGCTTGAACAGAATCTGGAAGGTTTGAAGGCGAGTGGCCCACTGGTAACGCAAGGGTAAAACGCTGGTTGGAACGAACACTAGAAAAACTCTTCGCGGGGAGAGAAAGGGTGCAAGTAGGTCACGAAAAGCGCATAAATGATGAGGATAGTTTCAAGATTTCGAAGGGCTAAATATTGCGGTTAGAGCGCCAAACGACGCAAGTGTAAGTGTTGCAGTTATAGCGCCAAACGACGCAAATGGATGCACCGTGCGATCGAGCCACGTGGCGGAAGATGGGAGGATGACCCTGGCACCACTGGTTAGCACTCAGAAAACGTCGTATCGACAGAATGCCCGAGGGTACGATGCGCCGTCGAGAGTGGGTCAGAGGCACAGTAGATGTCAGGACCAAGTCAAGGGGCTGAACGTCCCATCAACCATACGAGAAGCACCACTGAATAGCACAGGGAAAACCTTGAGTTCTTCGCTATCCCCAGGCATCGACCAAGACCAAGGTTAAAGTCAATGTCAAGGTAAAGTTAACGCCCCTGGGTGACGCCAGCATGAGACGCCCGAGGCGTCACCAGGAAAGGCGCAGAGGGCGACGCCAGCATGAGACGTTGCGAGCATCGCCAACCCGAGTATCAGCAGTGCCGCCTCCCCGATACCCACAGGTAGGAAAGACTGTGGAGGGAGATGAAATCGAAGAAGTCGAAACTAGTTACTAACGGCGTCGCCTCCCCGATACCCACAGGTAGGAAAGACTGTGGAGGGAGACGAGATCGCCAAACGCCAGTGGACCGCTGGCAGGGTTGTTCCCCGATACCCATGGGAAGGAAAGACCATGGAGGGAACGACCCACCCCCCCCAGAGCACTCGGCGTTTTTGGACACCCTGGGACGATACGACGCTGTTGTAGCAGGCCTCTCCTTAGGCGTGGGTGCCGGGCACCAAGGATCAAGGGACGGAGCGCTTTAGTGTTTGAGACACCCCATGGACGATACGGCTCTGTTAGGCAAGCCTCTCCATGGGCGTGGGCATCAACGTGTAACCTTATTTCGAGTGTTTAGGACCCAGAGTAGGTCTCAACTTTCGCGTTGCAGCAATGGTAAAGCCATTGACGCCTTCACGAAGTACAGGTGCCGGACATACAGGGTTGCCCAACGCAGCGAAAGAAACGGGTAAAGTACAGGCAAAACAATCGAAGCACGTGACGACAAAAAACGAGGCTGAAATCATACAGGCGGAATTCGATAACTACAAGGTACAAAATTGTCATGCAAAACCCACAGTGGTGACGAAAGTGCAAACAGTTCAAAGAATTACAAGCTTATCAAAGAGGGTAAAAAACAAGTGTAAAGTGTGAAGGAGAAAGGTGGCGGTTGAGGGCGGCAGTTCAATCATCCATCTCCAAGGGCACGACCTTCCCGTCAACGATGTGATGAGTGGAATCACAGTTGGAAACGTCGATTCCCGGGTTCTCACAGACGGCCTGGGCTAGAGCCTCTTTGAACCCCTCCTCGGAGGTACCCGCCATGTCGTTGATGAGGGTCTTCTTATCCTTCTCCAACTCCTCGATGATGGCGTCCCCCGAAACCACCTGTTTCTCCAAAGCTTCCTTCTCCACACAGAGCCGGCTGACCTCGACCTGCAGTTTATCATAGTCAACCTGGAGAAGGCCCATAGCTTTGGCCTGGGTAGCCATCTCCCCCTCCATCCGCTCCAGTTTCTCAGCTTGCTCGCAGCATCGGCTCTTCAAGACCTTTTGAACTTCATCGTAAGCTTCGACCATGCCCTGGAGGCCTGTTACTTGGACTTGAAGAGTGACTTCCCGAGTGTAGGAGTCAACCTGCACCTCCACCGCCTCTGCCAGTTGTTTTTCAGCCTCTTCCTTGGCCTCTTGCGCCTGCTTTAGGGTGGTTTGGTAAGCTTCGTTTTGGCATCCCAAAGTTTTCTTTTCCTCCTCCAGGGCAGCTACCCTTGTTTCCAAGGCGTGGAGGGTTTGAGTCTGCAGAACAGCGTTTCTAGCTTGGGCGCGCCATTCAAGGGCCACCGGCAAGAAGGCTCCCAAGTAGAAGGGCATTCCCTCCTTCCTGTCGGAGCCTTCTGGCATTGATCCACCACTGAAGCCCCTCATCAGATGCATAATTGGAGGAGGGATGGCAATAAGATCGGCGGCGGCGGCAACGGAGGCAGGAGAAGCAGAGACCTCTGCCGGTGGCGGGGGTGGAGCAGATTCGGCACCTTCGCCTGTTTCCTCTTGGACCATTGTGGGGGGAAGAGAAGTAGCACTTGGAGGGTTGTCCCTGAAGGAATCCTCTCCCTGGGGCGATGCCGCTGGTAGGAGGGGAACACTCGCAGCCTTCCTCCTCTTGAAGGGTGCCACGCCATCAGAGTCCTCATCATCGGATATAATCTCCAAGACCCGTTTTCCTTTGTCAAGGGGGGTTGGAGCCGGTGATGAAGCCACGGCCAGAGGGACGACGGCGATGGGCGGAGGAGAGCCGGGAGTCTGAAGCGCCTCGGGGCTATGTGGAGATGGTGAAGATGAGCCTAGTGGGGCTTCGGTAGTGGTCGGTGGTGGCGGAGGCAGGGTCGATGAGGGGTTTGGGTCAGCAGCAGGGGCGGAGGAGGCGCCAGCTTTGGCAGCACGAGCGGCCTTCATCGCTTTCGCCAGAATCATCCTTTTGGAGGCATCCATCACCGATCCTACATTCAGATGAACCAAATAGCAGAAGTCAAATCCAAAGCAGTTATACAAACTCACAAAACGCGTAGATGAATGAGACATAAGTCACATGGCACAATGGAAAACAGGTGGAAGAGGCCAGGGGAGCAAACATTAAGTAGTAAAGTACAGATAACAAAAGATAGTAAGAGAGGAGTCTCCCTACCAAAGTAGGTGGTCAGGGAGTGGGCGTTGTATTCGCTCGCGATAAGCTTCAATGTATCGAAGAAAATCCCCAGGCCAGCCAAGGCCTTGCATACCTCCCTATCAGCAGGGGATAGCTTATCCAGGGCCTTGGCCCTGAGCAGCTTGGGGTCCTCCGTCCAGTACCGGGGGAAGCCGTCTAAGGCTGTGGGGTCGTGCTTGGCGCAGCACACCCTAAAGAATTCTCCTTTCCAGTTTTTGTAGGAGTTCTGGAAGAGGGAGAGAAGGATCCTACCCGCGATCCCGAAGAAGCTTACCCAAAAGCTTTTCCCCTGTTTCTTCACCTCGAAGAAATGCAAGAAGACATCCACAGAGGGAAGGATGCCCAGGTACCCGCAAAGAATTTGAAAACCCCTTACAAATGCCCAGCTGTTGGGGTGGAGCTGGGCGGGGGCTGTGTTAATCTCAGTGAGAAGTTCCCTCTCGAAGGGCGTGAAGGGGAGGCGCACCCCGACGCGTTTAAATACCGTCTGGTACATGAAGAAGAAAGGATCCCCCTTTCTGGGTCTGTCATCCACGCAGACAGGTTCCCCAGGTCTGCCGGGACGAACAGAGATGTGCGCGTCATGGGTGCGGCAGAAAGCATTAAAATTGTACAAGTGAGGATCCCCGCGATGATTCTCCAGGTCCTGAATGGTTGTCAGGGTGGTACATTCGTTCAAGAGCTCGTCGGGGGCCCATGAATAGAAGGCTTTATAGTTGGACTTGGGGGTCTTGGGGGGAGAACCAGACTTTGAGTTCGGGCGCGTCATGATGTGAATAAATAGCTGGAGAAAGAAGAAAGGAAAAGGGTTTTAACAAATGATGCCAAGACAGAAAAGGGGGTAAAACCCCAGGAAATGCCACCCACGCGAGAAAACCCAGAAAGAAGGAGAAGGGAACGGAGAAGAAAGGAGAAGCGGAAGAACACAGTAATGCATAAACGTAAACAGTCCCAGGCAGTTCAATACACAGTGATGCAGTGCGACGAAGAAGAAGAGTCGTGGAGATGCAAAAATCATACCTTTGATGTCAAAGTGAGGGAGGAAGGAGAGCACGAAGGAAAGAGCAGAAGTTGCAGAGAAAAGGCTTGAAGGCGATGAACAGTGCGGAGATGCAGAGAGAATGGATGAAACAGTGGTGTGAGCGCGGGGTTTGGGGTAACTTGAATGTTACATTTGCAACCCAAGAGGCGCTAATTAGGAGCCGTGAGATCGTGCCGCGTGTCAAAGGATTAAGCGCCCAAGGGGAGCGCAAGGGACTCTAGAGGCTGGCCGTGTGATGAGCCACGTGGCGCACGATTAAGCGTAGCCCCAAAAGGTGTTACTTTCCCCGCCTCAGAAGATGTCCAATCAGCCATTAAGAGCGCCCCTATGGTTCAGAGAGTGTCACGTCAATAATTCGAGAATTGTTGAGTCAGCAGGGAATGACACGTCATCAGGGTGACACGTGGACGGCGTGGGCGAGGCCTTAGTCTTTGCACTGAAGACAAGTCTTCGGCTTAAGACTGGGGGGCTTGTGTACTGTCCTGTATCCGGGCGTTGACAAAGTCAAGGTCAAAGTCAACATCTGGACTCAAAGTCGATATAAGGCGTCGCCTAGGTGAAGAGACGCCAAGTGCCAGCGTCACCAAGAGGAAGCGTCGGCAAGGCAAGGCGTCGCCTAGGTGAAGGCGTCGCCCAACCAGGGCGTCGCCAAGATCAAATATCACTAAGGCAAGGCAATCACAGTGTGGTTCCCCGATACCCATGGGTAGGAAAGACCATGGAGGGAGCGACGCCGTGGGAAGGCCTTAGGTCCCGATAAATCCGGGGTAGTGATAAAGAGAAGAGAAAGGTGGCTTCAAGGCCATAGTGATAGCACCAGTGTAGGGCAGCCTGACTCGTGAAGTACCCCTGTCGCCCAGAGACGCCTTTGGGACAGATACGACTCAAGAGGAGGGTCACGCCCAGGGTAGCCAGGCGCAGGGTACGAGAGGAAGGCAGATACGCCCTCAAAGTGAGTGACTAGATGATTGGGGGCATGAGTTGGCACCCAAAAAGTCACCCCTTACGCAGTAGAACTCCCAAGCAGGAGGACTCACACGAAGAAACGCCCCCAGATGGGGTCATGGCGCTGTGAGGCCCTCCACGTGTACAACAGCCAGGTCAGAATAGAAACACCAATTAGCTAGGTACCAGGTAATTAAAGTCATTTAATACAGTT
Source organism: Phaseolus vulgaris (assembly GCF_051622355.1). Lineage (NCBI taxonomy): Eukaryota > Viridiplantae > Streptophyta > Magnoliopsida > Fabales > Fabaceae > Phaseolus > Phaseolus vulgaris. Next base: position 21,307,660 of record NC_143500.1, read on the forward strand.
TCCGTTTCGAGCGTTTAAGGTACTATAAAGGCTCCCAAGCGTTTCAATGTCTTAAATGCGCTAATTAAATGCGCTACGTTTTATGATTAAAGGCGCTTTAAGGCGCTTTAAATGCTAGGGTAGTTTAAATAGCGCTTTGAAAGTTCGAAACGGGGTTCGAACTTTTGGCAAATTTTCCAGAAACTCTCTAGTTGCTTGCTCGAGCCTTGAGGTTACCTACAAGGGACTGGGGAAAGATCTTTGCCAGAACGAGAAAATATACACTAGACACAGTTCCTTTTTACCACCTTCAGAGTGCCATACACGGTGCTCCGATACGGAGGTGCATAGTTTTTGGTGTTTCTTGCTGGCTGGCTTGAGCGTCGGAGTGCAAACGGCCGCTAGGGTGCCCTTTTGTCCTTCTTTGCAGGAATCCACAGGTAACCAGTGGGAAGGAGTCCCTAGCTGACGGTTGAGGTCGCACACGAAGACGTCCCAGGTCAACCGGACGGAACAGCTCTCTTATGTGATCAAATCCAAGAATTTGGGCACCCAATTTTGAAAAGAGTGTATGCCGCCTTGAAAGAGTATCGACAACTATATTGGTGCTTCCTTTCTTGTATTTGATTACATAAGGAAATTGTTCAAGAAATTCCATCCATTTAGCATGTCTCTGTTTGAGCTTGTGTTGGCCCTTTAAATATTTTAAAGACTCGTGATCACTATGGATTACAAATTCTTTGGACACAAGGTAGTGTTCCCAAGTCTTTAGGGCTTGCACAAGAGCATAGAGCTCTTTGTCATAGGTGGGATAGTTGAGGGTGGCACCATGGAGTTTTTCACTAAAATATGCAACGGGGTGTCCACCTTACAACAATACCGCACCTATGCCTACCCTTGATGCATCACATTCTATCTCAAAAGTTTTGGAAAAATTTGGAAGAGATAGAATTGATGCATTGGTGAGTTGAGCTTTTAGCCTTTGGAAGGCTTGCTCATGCTTCTCATTCCAACAAAATGCAACATCTTTTTTAACAAGTTCATTCAAAGGAGAGGCTAGACTAGAAAAATTAGGCACAAACCTTCTATAGAAGCTAGCTAACCCATGAAAACTCCTTACATCACTTACATTTTGTGGAGTGGGCCACTCTCGGATGGCTTTGATTTTCTCGGGGTCTACATGCACCCCCCTTTTGTTGACAATGAAACCTAAGAAAACTACACTATCTACACAAAAGGTACACGTATCCCTATTGGCAAAAAGACTATTTTTCCTAAGCACTAGAAGAACTTCCCTAAGGTGACTTAGATGGTCTTTTAGGGTTTTACTATACACTAGGATATCATCAAAATAAACTACTACATATTTACCTATGCAATCTCTCAAGGTGTGATTCATGAGTCTCATGAATGTACTTGGGGCATTAGTGAGCCCAAAGGGCATCACCAACCACTCATATAATCCAAATTTGGTCTTAAAAGCGGTTTTCCACTCATCACCTTCTTTGATTCGAATTTGGTGATATCCACTTTTAAGGTCAATTTTGGAGAATATGGTTGACCCATGTAATTCATCAAGCATATCATCAAGCCTTGGGATTGGATGCCTATACTTGATGGTGATGTTGTTGATTGCTCGACAATCACAACACATGCGCCATTTTCCATCCTTTTTGGGCACCAACAAGACAGGTACATCACAAGGGCTTAGGCTCTTTTGAACCCAACCCTTCTCCAACAAGTCTTGAACTTGTGATTCTATCTCCTTGGTTTCCTCTGGGTTTGTTCTATAAGCGGGCCTAATTGGTAGGCTTGCCCCCGGAATGAAGTCAATTTGATGTTCTATACCTCTAATGGGAGGGAGTCCAATGGGCCCCTCATTAGAGAATATATCTTCAAATTCACTTAAAAGTTTTTCTATTGGAGGAGGTAGATTCATGAGTTCACTACTTGTGGCAGTGCATGTAAGTGCTCCTTTACAAAAGACAAGGCTTGGTTGTTCAACAAGAAGCAAATTTTCAAAAACGTTTTCAAAAGGCTTTTCTTGTTGAGTAACCTTGTGGGAAGGAACACTCTTCTCCCACGCCTTCCTATCCCTAAGGATTTTCTCTTTTTCTAACGCTTTTTTTTTTGTTTTCCTCATCCCTCTTATGTTTCATTTGTATTTGGTCTTTCACCACTTGAAAATGTGGTAAAGGACTAAGTACAAATTTCTTATGCTTGTGGGTGAAGGAAATCTCATTAGTGAGACCATCATGCAAGGTTTTCTTGTCAAATTGCCATGGTCTCCCTAATAAGATGTGGCAAGCTTCCATAGGCACTACATCACATAAAACTTTGTCTTTGTAGTTCCCTATGGAAAACTTGATTTCCACTTGCTTGTCTACACTTAGTTCCCCATTTTCATTAAGCCATTGAAGTTTGTAAGGTTTTGGGTGAGGAACTAATTGTAGATTAAGCTTTTCCACCATTCTAACACTACAACAATTACAACTAAATCCACTATCCACAATGAGGGAACATATGTTTTCTAAAACATTGCATCTTGTATGAAATATGTTCTCTCTTTGTGTTTCCATGGATGTGCTAGGGTGATTGTTGAGGGTTCTCCTAATCATAAGCAATTCTCCCTCTAGTGGAGCTACCCTCTCATCCTCTCCCCCTTCCTCTCTCTCACTAGGCTCATCCTCGCCACTAGTGTATTCATCTACACCCTTAAGAAACAAAGTCCTTTGGTTTGGGCATTGTGCTTGCACATGCCCTCTACCATAGCACTTGAAACACTTAACATCTCTAGCTCGGATGGGTGGGGTGGAGGTTTCTTTGGTTAAGGGTTTGGTAGGTTCTTTTGGTTTTTCTTTTGATGTACTACCCTCCCTTCTAAACTCTTTCTTGGGATAAAAGCTAGAGTAGGAACTCACCCTTTGACTTGAAGTTTTGTGCAAGATTTGTTGTTCAACTTTAATGCAAAGTTGAACCAAGTCATTCAAGTCTTGGTAAGGTAGGAGTTCTACCCTATCTCTTATCTCAAGTGATAGGCCACTAAGGAACCTAGCAATGGTGGTGTCCTCTTCTTCCCTAATGGATGCTCTCATCATGTAGAGCTCCATTTTTTGCCTATACTCTTCCACACTCATGTTCTTTTGTTGGAGTCTTTGGAGCTTGTCCATCAACTTCCTATGGTAGTAGGAAGGTATGTGGCGACGTCTTAGGGCTCCCCTAAGGTCATTCCAATATGCAATGGGAGGTTCCCTATGAAGACGTCTTTCTCTTTCGAGAGAGGTCCACCAATACATGGCGTTCCCTTGGAAACTAAGGGCGGCTAGGGGTACCTTACGTTCTTCACTCACCCTATGGCAAGCAAAGAGTTGTTCTACTTTCATCTCCCAATCTAGGTAGATTTCTACATTTTCTTTACCATGGAAGTGAGGTAGGTCTACTCTAACCTCCCTTGGCCCCTCTTGTTCCCTTTGCCTATTTCTTCTAGGGGGTGGTTGGTAATAGTCATTGATTCTAAGGCTCCCATCCCCTAGAGACTCATTACTCCTAGATGCATGAGTATGAGATTTCTTTGATTTTTGTGATTTTTTTTATTTCTCTTCTTGGGCTTTAGCCAACTCATTAATTTCAGTCTCATTCTCCAATTGTCTAAAAGAAATCATTTGCACAGCTTGTGAAACTTCTTTCAAAAGAGTTTTTATAGATTTTACTTTATTTTCAATAGACTTTGGAGAGTGAGGAGAAGAAGACATGGCTAAAGTTTTGTGTATACAAGTATTTTACCTTGAGAAAATTTAGGAAAGTCAAAGAAGGTAGTTTTCCAGGTAAGGGAGGTGAGTCACAAAGGACTACTTAAGTACCAAGCATTTGCCTTAGCCAAAAACTATCCCTCAATGTCTTCACACAAAGCTTTCTCTTAGTAAACTACTTAGAACACAATGAAGTTGAGAAATCAGATTTTAATGCAAGAAAACAATGCAAGCTAACTAATTAACCAAGCAAAACATATTAACCAAAGCTTAAACAAAGCAATACAAGTGAAAAGCGTAGCTAATTAAGCAAGGAAAAGTAGCTAAAACAATTAACAATTTGCTAATTAGTAAACTCTATACTAGTCGGCTCTAGGTGAGGCTTCTTGGACACTTGGAGCCCTTGAAGACACACTCACCGTCTAATCACGTAATTAAAGAAGTAATTAACACAAGTTAAGTTGCAAAGAAAATTAAGAAAACTCCCTTTGTTGATCCTTTTTGCTATTGGCACCTCCTTGGTTGTCTTTTCTTGTTGGGCCCTCCAAGTGTTTGTGCTGTTTTTGAGAAGTGTTTCATTCTGCCTTTGTTCCCCTTAGAATTAAGGACTTAATTCTCCAATTCCAGCACCTATCAAGAAGACTAGACCTTACTCAAGTCAATTTTCCACTCACATAAGCACCAATTGAGAAAAAAAATTCCAGCACCAAATTTAGAGGCCAAAGAATTAAAGCAAGAAACAATTTAATTGAAGAAAACAGTACCACACAAATGGAGTTAGATTGTGACAACTAGAAAGAGTTCCAAGAATATTAGACAAGCAAATAAAGGTACTCAAATAAAGGTAGGCACACAAAATGAATCCTAAGAATAACACTAGAATTAGATTTCAAAATAAAAAAAAACAGCACCACTGGAAAATTGTTGTGGGCCAGAGAACGTGTTTTTCCCCAATTTATGCTGATCTGCCCTTTTAGAATTTGCCTCTGAAAATTGATATGCAAAATATTCAAGATCTTAACTAAAATCTGGCGTTGGAATCACTCCAAACGCATGAACCATTTTATTTTAATAAATTTTTCAAATTCAGTGTTCAGTTACGCCAACTGTAGCGCCCAGATTTGCACACTGTTTTTAAAATATTTATCATTTTTTGTCTGTTGACTCTTTTGAGCTGATTCTTTTTTTGTCTTTTCTGTAACACCTCAATATTGCATAATCCAGAGAATCAATAATTTCTTATGAGGGAAAATAATTTTCTGAAACAAAACAGCCAGGACAGAGAATGTAAAACAGGGGATTCTATAAAAACTGGAAAAAAACAGCAAGAGACCAAAAGATAAACACAATGGAATTAATGTAAAGGAATTTGTGTAGATCTAAACACAAATATGAACTCAAACTAAAAATAAAAGGCACCAAAAGATCAATATCACAACAGTTTCAAATCAAGCAAAATTACCCAAAATCAAGAAACAATCAAGCCAAACAAAGGACTACTTATGATTTCATGACATTGTGGATGAACATGACTTGACAAAACATATATGGATTCAGAAATTAAAAGACTCAAAGAGCATAAAATGAACCAAATAAAAGTGCAATAAAGACTCAAATATCTAAAAGAAAAACAGCAACTCAAAGGTGTATGGAATCCTATCACAAATTGCACAAGGATTGTTCAAGATCAATTGAACAAAGTGCACCGGTTGGATCTTCCAAATAGCACACCAAAACAAAGTAAAAATTAAAAAACAGCAAGACAAGTATGAAAACAAGATGAACAACATGAAATAAAGAAGAACTCAAAATGAAAAGACCAAGAACTACTCATCTTTGAAGAACCTATGCTCTGATACCAAATGATGGCAAAGTCATGGAGCTCTTCTCGGAATCATGTGAAAAATGGTGCGGAAGCCATGGATGTAAATGTGCAAGATCCTCCTAGGAGCTATGGTGATCTTGAAGGTGCATGATGTGTATGGAAGTAGGGAGGTTCGGCCAGCCCTATGGTAGGTGATGAAGGTGAAGATTAGATCCTAGAAACTAGGTAGAAGCAAAGCATGGCACAATGTTGGCAGCATAACTTTACTCTCATTAATCTTGGAAAATACAAGAGATGGCTTCTCCTTTTATAGCCAATAGGCCGTATATCCTAAGCTAATTACACATGAAATGTGAGCAAAATGAAATGAAAATGAGAAGGCACATGGCACATGGACCACATGGTCGGTCATGTGTGCTAAGGTTCTAGAATGTGCACAAAATCTAGGGTAAATCACATATAAGACAAGTTTGTGCTTTCTAACACTACACTAATTACTAAGCCACCCCTAATGGGCCTCCATGTAACATATACAAGGTCTTCTCTCTTCCATCCGTGGCTAGATCCATTTGAGCGTGAATGTGCTTAGCCATTGACCTTGTAATAGGGCCTAGACGGTCTAGGCCTCCTCCTAGACGCTCCATGTGTAGTGATGAGAATCAAATAAATGAGGCTTTTATTAATGGAGGAAGAGGACATCCACCCTCACATTTGAAGTTCTTCCTTCTAGTCTTCTCAAAATTAAAAGAAGACATAAAATAAAGATGAGGCCCAAGCCCAAAGCCCAAGCCCAAGCCCAAGAAGGCCAAAGCCCAAAGAGCCCAAGTCCATCCCATGAGGGGCAAGGCCAAGCTTTGAAATACTCTTGTATAGTTTTAGGAGGTGTGGTTATTAAATAAAGGAGTGTGAAAATGTAAAATAAAGTCACATTACCCATGTGACTTAGGAGAGTGGTGTAGGTGTAGTTTTTTGGGAGGTGTCATAGTAGAAAAAGGTCACACCTCCCTTGTGACTTATTTTTTGTGGGAATTTCAAATGAGTTTATTTGAAATTTCCCACCTATTTTTCAGCACCTTAAGCTATAAATAGAGGTGCTTCCTTTGTAAAATTCAGATTGGAATTAATCTAAGAAAACTCTACTCAAATTTTGAGTGAACTTTGGAGAGCTTTGAGCCTTCTTCTCTAGTCTTATCTTGATGGATCAATGGAGTCCTCAAGTGGCGGCATCACTCTCATCTAGGAGCATTCCACACTTCTAGTGGCGAGATCATCCATCCTCCTTCCATCTTCATGAGTATTTCTTCTCTCCTTCCTTTCTCCTCTTTCATTTGTTTTTTTTTGTTAGCTTGTGTTCTTGAGTTTGGTTTGGTGTTCTTGCTGTTTTTATGAGTATTTTGGTTCGGCAGTTTTATAATTCTGTCCATTCATCTTGTTCCTTTGCTTTTCTTACTCTTTTGTTCGGTTCAATTTGACTAAAATTGGTTCATCCAAATGAGTTTGGGATTTGGTACTAGTTTTTGGTGAGTTCTTGTCTTAGAACAATGATCCAACTCTAAGAAAAGTGCCTCTATAATGTCCAACTCAAGGTGATTCCTAAAAAGGTCAAGAACCTTTCTCTATATGGCTAGTGGAATCACATCATGTGGTATCATGAGTCTTAGGTTCATTCTTGTTTAATTGTTGAGTTGTGTGCACTTTATTTCAAGAGCTCTTTATTTTTCTTGCAATTTAAGTTTCTGTTTTAGGAATTAATTGAGTTTTCTTGCTGTTTTTCTTTTATACCAAGTGTTTGTGAAAAGGTTTATGGCACTCATTCTTCTTATGAGTATGGTTGCTCTTTTGGAATGGCATTATCCTTCCTAGAGTTTACCTTAAGCTTCCTTTCACTTGTTAAAATTTGTGATGTGTCTTTTAATTTTGTAATCATGTCAAGTTTTGTCTTAGTCGTGTTATTCCACAATTGTCATTACTTCTAGTAGTACTTTTATTGCTTTGATTGTTTCTTGCTTTAGTGTCATATAATTTTCTGAATTGATATTGATCCTTTGTGCATTTTCTTTTTAGAATTGAGTTCATACTTGTATTCTAGACCTATACAAGTTCCAATACATCATTTTCCATTATGTCTTTGCTAGTTCATAATTCTGTTTTTTATTCCTATTAGGATTCCTCTGTTTCTGAAAACAAGTGCTTACTGTTTTTCCTTATTGCAATTGATTTACTCACTTGAAAATTCTGAAATTATGGATTTGTGATATTCAAAGTGTTAGAAAAGAGTAGAAAAAAGAATCATTCAAAAATTCAAAGTACACAAAAAATGATAAATAAAATAAAAAAAGTGTACAATTCTGCCGAAAAGAATACGGTAATCTGGCAGCGATTTTAAAAAATTTATCTCAATTAATTGGCTTACTGTTTTTAATTGATTCCAGTGCCATTATTGAGTTAACATCATTGAAGTTTCTGTGGTTAATTTTTCACATTCCAGTTCGCTTTCAATCGTTCCAGTTAAATCTGTAAACATAGGACAGTTTGCATAAAAAAAATATTTTCCAGTAGCTTGTTTTTTTTGTTTCTTTAATCTACTCTAGTACTTTTCTCTAGGACTCTTTTGGTGTGCCTTCTTTCTTCATTGAGTTCTTTATTTTCTTGCTTGTCTTTCATTCTTACTCTTTGAGTTTGTCTTACACATAGTTTTCCTTTTGCAATTACCTTTCCTTGCTTATACCTTTTCTTGTTTGTCTTTATTGTTTCATTGGTTTTGTGGTGGTTGCTCTTGAGATTGGTGTGCTTGCTTTGACATATTTCATTTGAGGATTCCAAGGCCTCAAGATCAGATTGGTGCAAGAACATTATTTCCTTGAGAGTGATCTCTTTTTCAGCCTCATTTCACTTCGGCAGTTTCATTGCCAAAGCTCACTGTTTTTGCTAATTTTGTTTCTTAACTTGTTTGCTGTTTTTGTGTGTTTGCTGTTTTTTTATTTGCAAAATGGTTGGCTATTCAAGTGGTGCATCTTACAAACAGCATTCTCCTTCCAAAGCTTCAGTCCTTGGTGAAGAAGAACATAGAAGAAGGAGGCATCACCATCATTCTCATGAAGAGAGTTATAACCGTGACCAAAGATATTACCAAGTGTTCAACATTGCTTGTAAAAAAGTCCCTAGTTTTAATGGTGATAGTGATCCTAATGTGTATTTAGATTGGGAGACTAAGGTTGACCATTATTTTCATGTGTATAGGGTCCAAGATGACGATAAACTTAGGATAGTTTCTTCATCCTTTTTGGGCTATGCCAAAGAATGGTGGCATAAAATTGTAATGGACATTATATATCGCAAGAAACCTCCCGTGGTTTCTTGGAATGCTTTGAAAGAGTGTATGCGCGCGAGGTTTGTTCCTCCTTCTAGGAAGGAACACTTGTTGAAGTTCCAAAGGCTTCCTCAAGGACATAGGATGGTAGAAGAATACATTAAAGATTTTGAAACAACTTTGACTAAAATGAATATGCATGCTAATGAAGAGTCAAAGCTAAAATGGTTTGTACGTGGTTTGAGAAGAGATATTAGAGAAATTGTAAAATTAAATGAGTACTCTTCTTTAAAGAAAGTGTTTCGCCAAGCCATCAAGGTAGAATCCTATCTTTTGAAAACAACTTTCAAAAATACTCATGATTATAATTTCTACAACTCTTCTAGGAAGGATGCCAACAAAATGTCTACTCAAAATTGTCCTTCCAATTTTTCCAAACAAACCATGTTTCCAAAGAAAGTTTCTACTACAAATCCTTCTAATCCTAAGTCACCTACCCAACCTTCAAATATCAAATGTTTTAAATGTTTAGGTTTTGGGCACATAGCTCTTCATTGTCCACAAAAGCAAATCTTAATGATAAAAAAGGTAAAACAAGACCTACCTCACCCACCTACCACAAGTAAAAAAGAAAAAGACAAAGAAGGCCAAGTTGACATGGATCTAATCCTTTCACCTCCAAGGTGTTTTCCTTCCTTATCTTTTTCCTTACCAAAGGTTCCTATTTCACAACCATCTTGCTTAAAAACTGTTAGGGATAATTTGTTCATACCTCCTAATGGTTGTCACCATTTAAGAGGTCTTTTTCCAAAACATCACATCATTCCCAAACAAATTTTTCCAACTTGGTCGATTTATAGAACCTCCTTTTCTGAAATCCCATTATTTACAAATGCTAAGTCATGTTTACTTTTTTCTTCCACTTTTAATTGTAAAACTAAACTGACTTTGTTATATGCAGGGATTCAGAATTCGTGGACGAATTCTCTCCAACTCGAGGAGTATGATGAGAATCAAATAAAGGAGGCTTTTATTAATGGAGGAAGAGGACATCCACCCTCACATTTGAAGTTCTTCCTTCTAGTCTTCTCAAAATCAAAAGAAGACATAAAATAAAGATGAGGCCCAAGCCCAAGAAGGCCAAAGCCCAAAGAGCCCAAGTCCATCCCATGAGGGGCAAGGCCAAGCTTTGAAATACTCTTGTATAGTTTTAGGAGGTGTGGTTATTAAGTAAAGGAGTGTGAAAATGTAAAATAAAGTCACATTACCCATGTGACTTAGGAGAGTGGTGTAGGTGTAGTTTTTTGGGAGGTGTCATAGTAGAAAAAGGTCACACCTCCCATGTGACTTGTTTTTGGTGGGAATTTCAAATGAGTTTATTTGAAATTTCCCACCTATTTTTCAGCACCTTAGGCTATAAATAGAGGTGCTTCCTTTGTAAAATTCAGATTGGAATTAATCTAAGAAAACTCTACTCAAATTTTGAGTGAACTTTGGAGAGCTTTGAGCCTTCTTCTCTAGTCTTATCTTGATGGATCAATGGAGTCCTCAAGTGGCGGCATCACTCTCATCTAGGAGCATTCCACACTTCTAGTGGCGAGATCATCCATCCTCCTTCCATCTTCATGAGCATTTCTTCTCTCCTTCCTTTCTCCTCTTTCATTTGTTTTTTTTTTGTTAGCTTGTGTTCTTGAGTTTGGTTTGGTGTTCTTGCTGTTTTTATGAGTATTTTGGTTCGGCAGTTTTATAATTCTGTCCATTCATCTTGTTCCTTTGCTTTTCTTACTCTTTTGTTCGGTTCAATTTGACTAAAATTGGTTCATCCAAATGAGTTTGGGATTTGGTACTAGTTTTTGGTGAGTTCTTGTCTTAGAACAATGATCCAACTCTAAGAAAAGTGCCTCTATAATGTCCAACTCAAGGTGATTCCTAGGAAGGTCAAGAACCTTTCTCTATATGGCTAGTGGAATCACATCATGTAGCCTCCCCTCATCATGTCCTAGACGCTCCCTTCTTGAGTCTAGACGCTCATCACGGTCTAGTCTTGGGTCTTGGCTTCCATGGTGAGGTGTGCTTGGCCCTCCTCCATCAAAAAGGGTTGATTATGTTGAATGTAGCTTATAGCGTTATAGCTTCTCTGTCACTTTCGGGAGGGAAAACAGCTCATTCTACCTTTTGCATTCCTTTGTTAATAAATGAAAAATCAGCCTGCAACATACCCCAAGGAAGTCTTCGTGCCAAATTGTTGATTGAAACTAAATAAATTATATGGGATGAAGCTCCAATGATCAATAAATTTTGTTTTGAAGCTCTGGATAGAACTCTAAGGGATGTCATAAGGGATGAAAGTCAAGAGAACGCTCATAAACCTTTTGGTGGTAAATTCATTGTATTGGGAGGATATTTTAGGCAAATAGTATCGGTTGTAAAAAATGGATCAAGATATGCCATTCTGAAGGCAACAGTAAACTACACGGAATTATGGAAACATTGCAAAGTCTTGAAACTTACAGAGAATATGAGATTAACCAGTGAAAAATCAGTGCAAACTGCAACAGAAATAAAAGAGTTTGTTGATTGGATACTTCATATTGGAGATGGAGATATGAACGTAAATGAGTTGGGACAAGCAACTATTGAAATATCAAAAGCATTTTAATTCTACATGTTGAACAACCTTTATTGCAATTGCTTGAATGTGTTTATCTAGGCTACATACAAACTCTTACCTCTGATGGATTTTTTGACGATGGTGCAATATTGTGTCCTACTAGAGAATGTGTGGACCAAGTGAATGAGTTCATTTTATCCTTAATCCCTGAAAAATAACTTAGTTATTTAAGTTCAGACATGATGTGATTCCACTAGCCATATAGAGAATGATTCTTGACATTCTTAGGAATCACCTTGAGCTGGACATTATAGAGGCACTTTTTCTTAGAGTTGGATCATTGTTCTAAGACAAGAACTCACCAAAAACTAGTACCAAATCCCAAACTCATTTGGATGAACCAAATATTGTCAAATTGAATCAACAAAGAGATTAAAACTGGAATTGACCGAACAGAATTGAACAATTGATCAAATGAACCGAACCAAAACAGAAATTAAAAACAAAAACAGAACATAGTGCTGGAAAATAGAAAAACCGAAACTAAACAACTCAAGAACACAAGGCAACATGAACAATTGAAGAAGAAGAAAGGAAGGAGAAGAGAATGCTCATGAAGATGGAAGGAGGATGGATGATCTCGCCACTAGAAGTGTGGAATGCTCCTAGATGAGAGTGATGCCGCCACTTGAGGACTCCATTGATCCATCAAGATAAGACTAGAGAAGAAGGCTCCAAAAGCTCTCCAAAGGTCACTCAAAATTTGAGTAGAGTTTTCTTAGATTAATTCCAATCTGAATTTTACAAAGGAAGCACCTCTATTTATAGCCTAAGGTGCTGAAAAATAGGTGTCATTTGAAATTTCCACCAAAAACAAGTCACATGGGAGGTGTGACCTTTTTCTACTATGACACCTCCCAAAAACTACACCTACACCACTCTCCTAAGTCACATGGGTAATGTGACTTTATTTTACATTTTCACACTCCTTTATTTAATAACCGCACCTCCTAAAACTATACAAGAGTATTTCAAAGCTTGGCCTTGCCCCTCATGGGATGGACTTGGGCTCTTTGGGCTTTGGCCTTCTTGGGCTTGGGCCTCATCTTTATTTTATGTCTTCTTTTAATTTTGAGAAGACTAGAAGGAAGAACTTCAAATGTGAGGGTGGATGTCCTCTTCCTCCATTAATAAAAGCCTCCTTTGTTTGATTCTCATCAAGACACCCCTTGCCAATTTGATGAACAAGAAAATGCTCAAACTGAGTGGTTTAGAATTGAATTTTTGAATGATATCAAATGTTCGGGAGTTCCTAATCATTTTGTTAAATTAAAAGTTGGAGTTCCAATAATGCTTCTAAGAAATATTGATCAAGCCAATGAATCATAATATTTTTATTTTTGGTCTATATGTGATGTATTCTTAAATTATTTACTAATATTTAATATAATTTTGATTTATATTATAATTGAATCTACCATCATTCTTAATTAATTTAATTTTAATATATGTTAAAAGAACAAATTTAATTTAATATATATAATTTATTATTTGTAATTATAATATTATTATTTAAATATAAAATATTTAAAATATTCTCGTGCGTTGCATGGGTTAATATACTAGTACCAAAATAAAGTACAGTGATCAGAAAAGGGAGGGAAAACCTTCAAAATCTCCAAATTCTGCTTTCCATGCCTAAATGATAATTTCAAGCGCAAGGCATGCATCCATTAACATCTGATGTGTTCAAATCAATAGCTTTACTATAATATGATAGTGCAATTTCAAGTGAATATCCAAGATTTCCGCGGTGTTTACCCAGTTTAAAGGCATGCAACCAATTGTCTGCACAAAGAATCAAGTAGTTCATAAACATCGCATCAAAGCTAGAGAAGTCTAGAAAATAAATGATGGATTTGTGTCCTCCTCTTTTCGGTTTTGTAGATGATTTGCGGAAGCTTCAAGGATTGGAGATGGAACAAGGTCCTCCTAAGAGTGGTGGTGACCTTGAAGGTGCATGATAGGTAGGATTTGAGAGTGGTGAGGCCAACTCTACTTGGAAAGGGCGAATTTGTGAAGATTAAAAGCCTAACCTAGGAGGTTTTGGGCAAAGAGTGATACTGGCACAATTTTAGCAGCAATTCACTCATGTATTAATCTTGAATTTACATGACCCAAACTCCTCTATATATAGCAAGAGTGGGCTGAAAATGGAAAGAGAATTGGAGGGAAATTCAAATGTTGGCACATGGGAAGGTGGCTCCTAAATTCAGCACATGTGAGGTAGGTTCTAGAATTCTTCCATGTGCTAGGAGTTTTAGAACCTTACGCTCCACTTAGGCTAAATGTGGGCTGGGCCTAAGTTTAATTAGGAGTAGGAAACTCTAATTAAACTTAGGTTAGCATTTTAGGTACCACTTTGCATGTTTCAACAAAAATACAAAAGAATTAAACTATGCTACTTTTGACAAAAATGTAAAAACTATTCTACACTAGAGTTTATGACATGTAGAATGCATCCTCTTGACCCCTCTTTGACCATAACTCTAGTGGTTGCCTCAATTTGACATTTTGGTGGCCTTTCAATGGATTGGTGTTGGGGCCTCTTCCATCAATAGCAATATAAAAGGAAAAAGAATATACTTAAGTGTGAATGCTTTCTTAAAATATTTCAATGAGTTTTCACAAAATGTCATCCACGTTGCATCCTTTAAGGGCAAAGCAGATCTCTGATCATAAATAGGACTACATTTTGAAGACTGTAATAGTATACCAATGCCTATCTCACACTGGAAATACAACAAAAGAAAAAAAAAGGTTATATATATATATATAAACCACGAATACTATTACCAAGGAAATAACTATATCACAAAAGATTCTTAAAGAGTGTAAACATTTTAGTAAATGTTGTAAGCAAATATATTCACAAATCTATAACATAAAACTAGTATGTTAAAACATCATATAGCTTTTCACCACACATTTTAATTATTCTTAGAAAAATATTATCAAATATTATTAGGCATTTAACCTAACCAAGTAACTAAACAATGAATGAAAGTCATTGTTAGTGCAAATAACATATCCAAGTATAAACACTGTTTTTCTAGTTAGATTCCCATTTTGATTGAATTCAACTAAGTTAAACAACCAGATGGTATAAATAAAGGGAAATTTTAAAGGGAGTAAATATATAAATAGAAGGAAACCTTCTGAGCAGATGTCTTTGCCAAAGCTAAACTCATTAGTAGGCATCTTCTATTCCTCCTTCGGTTTGCTCAAATAAAGTAGCATTCTTCCTCCACCCTAATACAATAAAATGTTTGCTACCATCATTTAGCAACAAATCTACTTCCTGGCTCAGAGCAACAAACAGAGGAACATTTATTTTTAAAACAATATAGGGCAACATACTTAGAAATTAAGACAAGAATAATAATGTTTATTAGTAAATTCACAGCATTCAGAGTTTTAATAAGCCCAATAACATTTCTAACTTACCTCGTCATAAATATTTCCAAGTCTCTGTCAGCTTTCTAAGCGCAGAGGATTGTGAATAAGATCATATTTGAAGAGTTTTGCATTTTGTTGAAAAAATTCTTCCCCTTCCTTGGTCAGCACAAATCTAAGCCATTTATCTGTTGAACTCATTTCCTTAGAAAGAGCCAAAAAGTTACAATAGACCTCCAATTATGGCTCAGACCTGAAAGGCAAATGCTTCAAGATAACCTTAAGATGCTAAAAGCAAGGAATAATCAAGGATATATTGTAGCCATTAAATTTAAATCAGAAGATGCATTTACATAAAACAAATTAAAAAAGAAACACCTACATAATTGCACAATGTATACCTTCTCAATAATGTTGCATTATACTGAACAAAACCACCCACATTAGGAAACATTCTCTTAGTAATAGATTCAAGATAAACTTAAGATGCTAAAAGCAAGGAATAATCAAGGATATATTGTAGCCATTAAATTTAAATCAGAAGATGCATTTACATAAAACAAATTAAAAAAGAAGCACCTACACAATTGCACAATGTATACCTTCTCAATAATGTTGCATTATACTGAACAAAGCCACCCACATTAGGAAACATTCTCTCTGTAATAGATTCAAGAGATCCAACCTCCTCTAAGAGCTTTTCCTCGCATAGATTAGGATCATCTAGGATCTTATCTATGGGGTTTCCTTATAAGAAGTCCTCTGGTGGCTGCAAAAATTCCTGATAGCTCTTAAAAGTCTACTAAGTTTGACCAGTCTCGTCCTCTAATACATGACATTTTAGCAAAATATAATCACAAATGAAATTTTCTGTGCAATATTCCACATAAAAGTTGTACTACTCAAGTTATGGATTGAGAAAACACACAAGGATGATTCTGCATAGGGAAGAACATGTTGAGCATGAGAGCTTTGATGTTTCAAATCCAAGTTAAAGTTGAAGTTGTGCTGCTTTTTGTTTGGGTTTAGTTTAGGTGTTTAGAATCTATAATAAGATTAGCTCTTAATCCTTGCACAAAGCCTTAACAAATATGCTTTAAAGAAACAAAGAGTTTTTCCAAGCAAAGGGAAAAAAACCGGTTGAATTATCGAAATAATCGGTTGTTTGTCACTTAGCTGACTTGAAGGTTTTGAAACTGTTTTTTGAATTGGTTATGTAACTACCCGAACCATTTAACCGATTAAATCGTGGTTTCAACCAGTTAAATGTGTGTTTTTCTAACAGTTTTTTGAAAACCTGTTTTAACTGTTTTGAATGTGATCAAAACTATTTTAGCTCTATTATGTTGCCTTAAACAGCTAGATTTCAAAAGCTATAAATATAGCCTTCTTTAAAATTTAAAAAAAAAACAAGTTTTCCACATTGTTTGGGAATCAAAAGAGAGATTAAGATTTGTTTTGAAAGAAGTTTTTCAAGTTTAGCAAGATTGTTGTTAAAGCTTTGCTATGGTGCAAAAACTGATCATAGTGCTTCTGGTTTTTGTAATTCCATGTGTTTTCTATCATTTCTTAGTTTCTTGTAATTGTACTTTGATAAACCTTGCAAGTGTTGGTGAAATCCTCTAAAGTCAATGGGATTCTGACTTGAGGTGTGAGGTGTTGCAAAGTGGGTGAGTGGGATTTTTTAAATAATCGGTTGTTTGTCACTTAGCTGGCTTGAAGGTTTTGAAACTGTTTTTTGAATTGGTTATGTAACTACATGAACCATTCAACCGGTTAAATTGTGGTTTCAACCGGGTAAATGTGTGTTTTTTTAACAATTTTTGGAAAACCTGTTTTAACTGTTTTGAATATGATCAAAACTATTTTAGCTCTGTTATGCTGCCTTAAACAACTAGATTTCAAAAGCTATAAATATAGCCTTCTTTCAAATGTTTTAAAAAAACAAGTTTTCCACACTGTTTTGGAATCAAAAGAGAGATTAAGATTTGTTTTGAAAGAAGTTTTTCAAGTTTAGCAAGATTGTTGTTAAAGCTTTGCCATGGCGCACGAACTTATTATAGGGCTTCTGGTTTTTGTAATTCCAGGTGTTTTCTATCCTTTCTTAGTTTCTTGTAATTGTACTTTGATAAACCTTGTAAGTGTTGGTGAAATCCTCTAAAGTCAGTGGGATTCCGGCTTGAGGTGTGAGGTGTTGCAAAGAGGGTGAGTGGGCTTTGTGGGATTTAGAGTAACCTCTTTGTGGTGTGTGGTTGTAATCTGGATTTGATTACTAGTGGAACTCAGAGGTTGTTCTGAGAACTGGATGTAGCTCAAGGTTGAGTGAACCAGTATAAAGTTGTTGTGTAAATCTCTCTTTCCCTTAAACTCCTTATAACTGGTTGTGATAATTCAGTTTATGTTGCTGTATAAACAACTGATTGAATCGCAATTTTAACCGGTTAAAATTTTGATAACAGTTTCTGTTTGATAAAGATTCATTCTTAATCAATCTTTGCGAAAATCTTTAATAAACAATTCACCCCCCCTTATTTAAGCCATCAATTCTTACAATTGGTATCAGAGCTAGGTTTTTGAAAGATATACAAGTTTCTATTTCTGTTTTTCTGAAAATCGTTTTCAATGACTGACAATATGCCTTTTGGGGAAGGTGCTTTCATAAACAACCCACCATTGTTCTGTGGTGTAAATTAACAATTTTGGAAGGTAAGAATGAAAATCTGTATGCATTCAGCTGATAAGGGTATTTGGGAAACAATTGAAAATGGTCCTTTTATACCTCAAGTCAAAAAGAGATGATGTTTTGATTGATAAACCTTCATCTGAATGGACTGAGGCTGAAAGTAAAAAAGCCAAGTTTGACTGGATTGTTAAGAATATAATAACCTCTGCTTTGAGTTGTGATGAATTTTTTAGGGTATCATAATGTAGCTCAGCAAAGGAAATGTGAGACATTCTTGAAGTCACACATGAAGGGACAAGTGATGTCAAGCGAGCCAAAAAGCATGCTCTTATTCAAGAATATGAACTCTTTAGAATGCAGAAAGGAGAAACCATTTGTGATGTGCAGAAGAGGTTCTCTCACATAGTGAATCATTTGATTAGTCTTGGTAAGTCTTTTGACAAGGAAGAGCTAAACATCAAGGAAGTGTCTTCATAGAACATGGCAGCCAAAGGTCACTGCCATTTCAGAATCAAAAGATTTGACATCCATGACAACTGCATCATTGTTTGGTAAGCTTAGGGAGCATGAGCTTGAGATGAATAGGCTGGTTGTCCAAGAAAGTGAAGACAAACAAAGCAAAGGGATTGCCCTCAAAGCTTGCAAACACAAACAACATCATGACTCAAGTGAAAGTGATGAAGAATCAATGAGTCTAATGTCAAGAAAGTTTAGCAAGTTCTTGAAAAAGAACAAAAGCCAAGCTTCAAAAAGGTATGGTTCTAATAAACCTAGTGATTTTAATATTAAGAAGTATACTTGCTATGGTTGTGGTGAGCAGGGTCATATCAAGGCAGAATGCCCCAACAATGAAATCAAAGAAAGAACAGATTTCAAAAATGAGAAAAGGGGAAAAGCTAAAAAGGCATATGTGGCATGGGATGACAATGATGTTTCACCCACAAGCTCTTCTGGTGATGAAAAAGCAAATATCTGCCTTAAAGCATTTGTATCCAGCAGCATGGGTTCATCATCTTCAATCAAAGGTAACAACTATTATCAATTGCTTGAAGCTTTTAATGAAACACATGAAGAGGCTAACCGATTGGCACTTTCTTACAACCGGTTGAAAGATCTAAATAACTGGATGGAAAATAGAGTCAAGTCTCTTGAAGAAGAGTTGGAAAAAACAAAAGAAGATTTTGAAAATCTTGACTTGATTTACAAAAGCTCAGTTTGCTGTTGTGAGTCAAAAGTTTGTGAAAATTGTGAAAATCTTGAAAGAAAGATTCACTATCTTTTGAAAACTTTGGATAAACTTACAACTAGAAAATCCAACTTTGAAGATGTTCTTGCATCTCAAATCTATGTTTTTGGAAAAGTTAGTTTAGGTTTTTATCCATCAAGCAAAGGAAATGGGATTTCAAAACCTTTTTCAACTATATCAGAAAAACAATCGGTTAAAAGGACAATTCAACCGGTTGTGACATGTTTCTATTGCATGAAGAAATGTCATTCTGTTAGGTTCTACAGGTTTCGAAAATCTCTTGTTCCAAGATGGATCTTTAAATGGATTCCTAGATGTTTTGATGGTTTCAAAGATAAGTCCAATACCAAGGGTCCCAAATTCTTTAAGGGATCAAACCTTGTGATGTAACAAGTTCTGTTTTGTAGATTTTTTTTACTTTAATTGAAGGGTCAGAAAGATTAGGATCTCATGAAGTGTTGTGATTAAGTCAAAGCCTTGTTCTGACTCTCTGAAATGATTACTTTTTTCTACTGAAAATCTGAAGATAATTGTCTTATTCTTTTCTTTTCTTTAAACATTATTTTCAGTGATGCTTGTATACCTGAACTGCAATTAGCTTGCAATTCTTATACAAACCTGAGTGCATTATGAACCTTGATGTTTGGATATAGCATGATTGCATGAAAATTTGTTTTTCTCAAAATCTTCATTTGTGCAGAATTTCAACCGATTGTTTCTTCGAAACAATCGATTGATTTTTCCCTGGCTACTATGGGCAAATCTGTTTTTAATTTCTAAGTCCTAATTTGTAAATTTGTTCAAACCCAATGCTATCTGTGGTCAATGTGATATTAATTGCGTGTTTGAACACAATATACCTCTGCTATAACTGCCTTTTATAAATCAGATTCTCTTATCATGGAAATTAAAGTTGCTTTTAATGTTTGGTCAAATCTGCATGTGAGTATCTGTACTTTCTGTATGACTGACGAAAATAGCTTTATGGTTCAGATTTGATTCGTTTTTCTGTTTTGGAAAACAACCCACATTATGCCAACTTTGACCAAGGGTTTTGGCTATATAAAGAGTGCAATCAACTGCTGTTTTTCATACAAACAACCTGTTATTCTTCTCTTTTGCTCTAAGCTTTCTCTGCAGTAATTTATTTTGAATTAAGCAATGGCTGGAACTAGGACTGTTAGGAGTGGTGGAAAGCGGAAGGATGGTTTTCTGGAGATGTTGACCTCATCAACAAATATCTACTTGAAACAAGTAGAAAAACAGTAAATACACCCAAGCGAGTTTCCTTCACTTGGATGAAACAACAAAATCTGTCAACTGTAAGAAGCATCCTCAAGGAGCAAAGGTTGAAGAGGTTCCTAGAGCTCACTGGGAACATATATCCAGACTTAGTGAAGGTATTTTACATTAACCTTCAATTTGATGGTAACTCTGTCATTTCTCATGTGAAAGGTGTAGACATGGTCATCACCAATGAGGTATGGACTGTTGTGACTGGCTTAAAGTACTATGGGTTGAGGATCAACAGAGGAAATCTTAGAATTGTTGAGGAATTTAACAAAATGCAGTTCTACAAAGGCTGTCTCGAGAATCCTCTCTCCAAAGTGAGAAATTTTTCAGTTGGGGGATTAAAGCTTGATGAAAGGCTTATAGCCTTCATTGTCTCATGGATCATCACACCTAGGGGGAGCAATCACTCCACTCTTTCTGAAGAAGATCTTTTGCTGATCTATTGCATCATGAACAAAGTGAAGATCAATTGGATCCACACCATAAAGGAGCACATGCAAAAGTCCATGAGGTTATGTGACTTTCCCTACCCTTATGTTGTCTTAATTTCTAAGTTTCTTCACTATTTTGAAGTAGAAGCTTGCTGAAGTTATCAAACCCTCAAGTGAGATTAATAGTGGATCCCTTAGCAAAATGGGATTTACTAAAATTGGTGAGATATGGGTTAGCAAGGATGATGATCAAGCTCGCCCAAGTGGAGCAAATGAGGGTGATGAACCTGAAGAAGCAGCAACACAAGAAGAGCCTGCTGCTGAGACCCAAGAGGTTGGTCCTAGTGATGCCTACATGGGAGAAAGGATGACAAAAATGTCTCCTTTTGAAAGATTGATAATCAACAGGATGACACCTTTGCTGAGAATCAAAGGAATCTCTATGATTTTTGTGAATCAAGGTTTAATCAGATGGATTCACGTTTCTCAACTCTGGATGAACAAATTGAAGAAGTCCATAATCAGATTATGGAATTGTAGTTTGAAAGGGAAAACAATCCCTCATTTTAATTTCTGGTTTAAGTTTTTCTTCTCTTTTTTGCTGTTTTTAATCCTTCCTTTTGTCTATTGGATGAGACAAATAGGGGGAGAAGTATTGGTTATGTAATATTCTTTTTAATTGCACTTATTCTGCTTTGAACATTGCTATTATAAAATGTTTAACTAGTTTAATTTTGAAGTTTTTAAAACTGTTGAAAACTCTGGTACGTAATTTCAACCGGTTACCTCAGAACAGTAATAAAGAGAAGAGAAAGGTGGCTTCAAGGCCACAGTTCTAGTACCAGTAAGGGGTAACCTGAATCGTGAAGTACCCACGCCACCGCTGGGAGACCCTGGGACAAATACGACCCATGAGAGGGCCACGCCCAGGGGAGAACCACGTGCATGGTACGAGAGAAAGGTAGATACACTCACAGAGCAAGTGACTAGAGGTTGGGGCGCATAAGTTGGCACCCAGAAAGTCACCCCTTGCGCAGCTGCACTCCAAGAAGGAGGACTTACACGATGGATTATCCCTAAGTTGGGTTACGATGTTGTAAGGCCCTCCACGAAGAGCAGCGATCAAGTCAGAAGAACACATGGTAGAGAGCATTGAAACATCAAGGTATATCAGTTTCCCTGAGAGTTTGCTAAGGTACGCATTAATTTAGTTTACGTTTTGAATGCTTTAAAGCACTTTAAATGCTTTAAATGCTTTAAACGTTTTAAACACGTTGAACGTTTTTATACGCTTTAAATGCGCTTTAAGACGCTTTAAATGCTGGAGGTGTTTAAAAGGGTCTTTAGACGTTTGAGATAGGGAACCCGAGTTTTGACCTAATTCTCGCAGTTTTACACACACAAAAACCCTAGTTGTCTTGTTGGCGCACCCACTGTACACAGAGGCAGTTAGGGAAGAAAGCACTAGTTACTCAGTTATTTGACCACCTTCAGAGCATCTATTCACGGTGTTCCGATACGGAGGTGTGTCACCTTTGATGTTTCTCACTTGCTGACTTGATCGTCAGAGTGCAAACGATCGCGAGGGCACCCCTTTGTCCACTTCTTTTTAGGTACTCACAGACGGAGCAGAACGAAGGTGCCCTAGCTCGCGAGGATAAGCCACGCACGAAGACGCACCCGGTCAACCAGCGGGAACATTTGGCGCCCACCGTGGGGCCGATTTAAAACATCAGTCCCATAACAAGTACAGTTCACCAGTCCCAGTTCTCAAGTTGCACGACAGTCGGGAAGGTTTCCATAAACCGCAAAAATGAGACCCACACGCGCTAGGAGTGAAGACATGACCATGCAGCAAGTTATGGACATGGTACAGAGATTGCAGGAGGCAGTGGCGGCGTCAAAGGTTGAGCAAGAACGCATGCAGGCAGATCTCGCGGCATCTCAGGCGAGAAATGAGGAGCTCCACCGCGCAAATGAGGAGTTGCACCGTGGATGGCACAACAATTTAGGGCATCACGACATAAGTGAGCCTGAGCAGTTTACTCCACCAAGGGGGTTTTCCGCGCCGTTCTCACAGCTAACATTGGAGACAAAGACGAAGGGGGGCGTGGTCATGGTGGTTGAACGGCCACCCATTTCAGATACCCCGATGGAGGTAGGGCCCTTGGGAGCCACACCTGCAGGGGCGACGCCTATAGAAGATGCACGCACAGAAGGAAGATACGGTGACGCCTCGCCAATAGAAGAAGTATACGGAGAGGCCTCGCCCATGGAAGAAGCGTCAGGGGAGGCGACGCCCGATGCATCCGATAGGGCGACGCCAACAGAAGAGGATCACAGAAGCGAGTCTCGGGCAGAGAGCGTGCGGGATAGGCGACCCCTACCAGTAGACAATGTGGTGGAAAGGCAGATAGGGGGTAAGATGTTCAAGTTGGGACGTTGGTTAGCCTGGAAGAACAAGAGGAAGTGGCAGCCGTGATCTCACGCCACTTAGATGCGTTCGCATGGACCGCCTCGGACATGCCAGGCATCGACCCAGATTTTTTGTGCCACCATCTTACCATGGACGCCAAGGTTCGCCCTGTGCGGCAGAGAAGGAGGAAGTTCAACGAGGAGCGATGCCTTGTCGTGAAGGAAGAGACGAAGAAGTTGCTAAGCGTCGGACACATCAGGGAGATATAATACCCTGAGTGGTTGGTCAACGTAGTTCTAGTGAAGAAGGCGAATGGGAAGTGGAGGATGTGCGTCGACTTCACATATTTGAACAAGGCGTGCCCCAAAGATTCGTACCCGCTGCAAGATGCTGAGCTTCTTACATGCATTCTCAGGTTACAATCAGATCAAGATGCACTCAAGGGATGAAAGTAAAACGACGTTCATGACGGAGACATGCAGCTACTGTTATAAGGTGATGCCATTTGGGTTGAAGAATGCAGGCGCCACCTACCAAAGGCTAATGGACAAGGTCCTTGCACCTATGCTGGGAAGGAACGTGCAGGCCTACGTAGATGACATGGTGGTGACTTCGCACGAGAGAAGGTAGCACGCAGCGGATTTGGAAGAGCTGTTCACTACCACATCAAAGTACCGCCTCAAATTAAACTCAGAAAAGTGCGTTTTTGGCGTGGAGGCAGGGAAGTTCTTGGGATTTATGCTCACTGAGAGGGGGATAGAGGCGAACCCTAATAAGTGTGCAGCTATCATCGCCATGAGGAACCCAACCTCAGTTAAAGAAGTTCAGCAATTGACTGGGAGGATGGCAGCCCTGTCAAGGTTTGTGTCTGCTGGAGGGGAGAAGGGCCACCCTTACTTCCAGTGCCTAAAGAAGAATAGCCGTTTTGCATGGACAGATGAGTGTGAAGCAACATTCCTCAAGTTGAAGGAGTACCTGGCGACGCCACCCGTGCTTTGCAAGCCACGGGCAGGCGTCTCCCTCCGATTATACTTTGCAGTAACAGAATGGGCCATCAGCTCAGTGCTGGTTCAGGATCAAGACCAAGTGCAGAGGCTCATCTACTTCGTAAGAAAGGCCTTGCAAGGCCCAAAGACTAAAATTGGCCAAAGAAATGGGCGCTCAAAGCCTCTTGGCGAAGAGTGATTCCCAGTTGGTCACAGGACAAGTCACAAGGGAGTACCAGGGAAAGGATCCGCAGATGGCTGCGTACTTGAGGTACGTCGAGATGTTGAAGGGAACCTTTGCTACGTTTGAGCTGGTGCATGTCCCTAGAGAACAAAATGCCAGAGCCGACCTGCTTGCCAAGCTGGCCAGCTCAGGCAAGGGGGGAAGGCAGAGGACAATCATCCAAGAGACGCTTAAAACCCCGCGAAAGTTCGTGGCGGACAACAGGGTGGATGTCCTTCACATTAGCATAGCAAGAGGAAAACCAAGGAGCCATCACTCTTTGATTCAAGATACGGCGAGGGCACCCCGCATCAGCACCTACGCGGCCTCGCCCGAGGGAGAGAAGGGCGTGCATGTATGCGCCTTGGAGGAAGGCGACACGTGGATGACGCCTTATGGGCGATACATTGCAGATGGAATTCTCCCAGCAGAGCCTGGAGAAGGAAAGAAGATAAAGAAGAACTCTGCAAGGTACACCCTCGTTGATGGAGTGCTATTTAGGCATGGGTTCACGCACCCAATTCTGACATGTGTGAGTGGCGACGAGTGTACGAGGATCATGTCAGAGCTTCACGAGGGGATTTGTAGAACCCACGTGGGGGGAAGATCATTAGCCTCCAAGGTGATTCGAGCAGGGTTTTATTGGCCATCAGTGAGGGAAGATTGTGTAAGATACGCCCAACGATGCAAGCAGTGCCAGATGCATGCAGACTGGCATAAGGCACCTCCAGAGGAGCTAAGGTCGATATACAGCCCATGGCCCTTCCACACATGGGGAATCGATATTCTGGGGCCTTTCCCCCTGGCGATAAGGCAGATGAAGTATCTGATAGTTTCCATCGAGTACTTCACAAAGTGGAAAGAGGCAGAACCAGTGGCACAGATCACTGCACACAAAGTACAACACTTTGTTTGGAAGAACATTATGTGTCGTTTCGGGGTGCCAAGGCGTCTCATCTCCGACAATAGCACTCAGTTCGCGAGCCAACAGTTGGGGAAGCTGATGAGAATCAAAAAGATGTTGTTAATAGGAAGAATGGAGAAGGGCCAAATCATTTAAAGTTCTTCTTATTAGTCTTTTCAAAAGATGAGGCCCAAGCCCAAAGCCCAAGCCCAAAGCCCAAAGCCCAAGCCCAAGAAGGCTAAAGCCCAACAAGCCCAAGTCTATCCCATGAGGGGCAAGGCCAAGCATTAAATAAAAGAGCATCATTTGAATTACTCTTGTATAGTTGTAGGAGGTGTGGATCTTAAATAAAGGAGTGTGAATATGTAAAATAAAGTCACATTGTCCATGTGACTTAGGAGAGTAGGTGTAGGTGTAGTTTTTAGGAGGTGTCATAGTAGAAAAAGGTCACACCTCCCATGTGACTTGTTTTTGGTGGGAATTTCAAATGAGTTTCATTTGAATTTTCCCACCTATTTTTCAGCACCCTCACACTATAAATAGAGGTGTGGGCTCTTGTAAAATGCAGATTTGAGAATTATAGTAGCAAAACTCTCCCAAATTGGTGATTGAGTGTGTGAGAACTTGTCTTCTCCTCTTCCTTGTCTCATCTTGAGTGCCTTGGTTCTCTCAAGTGGCGACATTGCTCACTTATCTTGGAGCCTTCACACTTCAAGTGGCGTGACCATCAACCAAGCTCTTCATTCTCATAAGTTCCTCTCTTCTCCATCTTTTCATTTCATTTCCAAGTTCATTCGAATTCAAAAACATGTATAGGTTCTTTCTATTCGATGTTTTGAGCTTAAATTTATGTAGTGTTCGGTTCTTATGCTCTTTTTTTGGATTCAATTGTTTCTTCTTCATTTCTTCTTAATTTGTTCGGTGCATTTCAGTTCTTAAGATTTTTAAACGGTGTATTTGTTTTCTTGTTCAATTTAATCGGTTCAATTGGCAAGAAATGGGTCTTCCATGTGAGTTTGGTGTTTGTTGCAAGTTTTGGTGAGTTCTTGAAACATAGAACATTGATCCATTTCTATTAAAAGTTCCTATTCATTCTCCAACTCAAGTTGATTCCATAAAATGTCAAAGAATCATCTATATCTAGCTAGTGGAATCATATCAAAAGCTGTGTGCAGAAGTGGGAATCAAACAGATGTTCTCATCAGTCCCCAGACGAATGGACAGGTAGAGTCAGCGAATAGAATTTTGCTGCGGGGATTGAAGCGAAGGCTAAAGGGGCGTGGGCAGAAGAAGTACCAAGGATCGTACGAGCTTACCACACCACGCCTCAGTCTTCCACCATGGAGACACCATTCAGCCTAGTGTACGGGTCAAATGCCATGATCCCAGTGGAAATCCATGAGAGTTCTCCGCGTTTCCTAAGCTTTGTGGTAGAAGAGTCCAACGAAGAGAGAAAGGTGAATCTAGACCTATTGGACGAGGCCAGGGAGGAAGCAAGGATCAAGGCTGAAGCTGTGAAGAGAAGAGTAGAGCATCAGTACAGTTCTAAGGTGAAGCTACGATAATTCCAAGTTGGTGATGATGGAAGAGGGCCAAGCACAACATTCCATGAAAGACAAGAGCCAAGTCAAGAGCATCTAAGATCAAACTAGGAGCGTCTAGGACAAGCTAGGAGCGTCTAGGAAAAGAAGACCAAGCTAGGAGCGTCTAGGACAAGAAGACTTGGATCAAAGCTATGAATGGGAGAGTGGCATACTAGCACATATTCCGTGAAGGCCCATCAAGTGTAGTTTAGCTTTAATTGGGGTGTAAATAGCATAGCCATGTGGACAAATGTTTATTTTTCTGCACATTAGAATTAAGGAGGAGTTAACCTTGATTAGCTAAAGGTTTCTAGAAGCCTTCACTAATCTAGGGACGGTTTTGTGAAGCCATGTGCACCCATGTGCTCCATGTGGCCCATGTGCTTCACATTTCCATTTCATTTGGCTTACATTTCATCTTCTCTTAGCTTAACATTTACGGCCTCCTTAGCCTATAAAAGGAGAAGCCTATCACTTGTATTTGCAAGATTAAATTGAGTAATGTTATGTTGTCCATTTTGTGCCATACTTGCTCCTTACCTAGTTTCTAGGTTTTAATCTTCCTTCACCATCTATCAAAGGGTTGGCCGAACCTCCCTTCTTTCCATACTCTTCATGCACCTTCAAGGTCACCACAACTCCTAGGAGGACCTTGCCCATTTCATCCATAAGCTTCCGCACCATTTTACCAAACATCCTAGAAGAGCTCCTTGAGAATGCCATCATTTGGTATTAGAGCATAGGTTCTTCAAAGATGAGTATTTCTTGGTCATTTTCTTTTTGAGTTCTTCTTTAATCCGTTTTGTTCTTTACATTCCATATTGTCTTGCTGTTTTTTAATTTCAGTTTTGAATTGGTGTGCTGTTTGGAAATTCCAATCGGTGCATCTTGTTCAATTGTTCTTGAGCAATCTTTGTGCAATTTTTGGTAGGATTCCATATACTTTGTGTTGCTGTTTTATTTTAGGTATTTGAGTCCTTATTGCAATTTTATTTGGTTCATTTTATGTTCATTTGAGTCTTTTAATTTCTGAATCTATATGTGTTTTGTCTAGTCATGTTTTTCCAAAATGTTATCAAATCATAGTAGTACTTTGTTTGGCTTATTTGTTTCTTGATTTTGGTCTAAATGTTTGATTTGAATCTGCTGTGTTTTTTATCCTTTGGTGCCTTTTATTTTTATCTTGAGTTCATATTTGTGTTTAGATCTACACAAATTCCTTTTCACCAATTCCATTGTGTTTTTCTTTTGGTATATCTTGCTGTTTTTTTCCAGATTTACAGAATCTCCTGTTTTGCATAACTCTGTGCTGGCTGTTTTGCTTAAGAAAATTATTTTTTCACATAGGAAATTTCTGATCCTCTGGATTATGCAAGATTGAGGTGTTACAGAAAAGACAAAAAAAGAATCAGTTCAAAAAAGTCAATAGAAAAAAAATGATAAATATTATAAAAACAGTGTGCAAATCTAGCGCTACAACTGGCGTAACTGAACACTGATTTTAGAAAATTTATTAAAAAACAATGGTTCATGCGTTTGTAGTGAAACCAACGCCAGAATTTAGTTGAGATCTTGAATTATTGGCATATAAATTTTCAGTAGCAAATCTTAAAAGGACAGCTCAGCATAAATCGGGGAAAATCACGCTCTCTGGCCCACAACAATTTTTTTCAGTGGTGCTGTTTTTGATTTTGAAATCAATTCTAGTGCTATTCTTAGGATCCATTTTGTGTGCCTACCTTTCTTTGAGTACCTTTATTTTCTTGTCTAATATTTCTTTGGAACTGTTTCTAGTTGTCACATTTTAATTCCATTTGTGTGGTACTGCTTTTCCAATTAATTTGTTTCTTGCTTTAATTCCTTGGCCTCTAAATTTGGTGGTGGATTGATTCTCAATTGGTGCTTATTTGAGTGGAAATTTGACTTGAGTGAGGTCTAGTTTGCTTGAAAGGTGCTGGATTGGAGAATTAATTCCCTAATTCTAAGAGGAACAAAGGCAAGGGCAGAAAACAAATACCTACCAAAAACACCACAAACATTGGAAGGCCCAACAAAGAAAAGACAACCAAGGAAGTGCCAATAGCAAAAAAAAAGATCAACAAAGGGAGTTTCTTTTATTTCCTTTGCAACTTAACTTTTGTTAATTACTTCTTTAATTACGTGATTAGACGGTGAGTGTGTCTTCAAGGGCTCCAAGTGTCCAAGAAGCCTCACCTAGGGCCGACTAGTGTAGAACTATCTAGTTTAGCAATTGTTAATTGTTTTAATTGCATCTCTTGGTTTAGATAGTTACGTTTTTAATTGTCTTGTATTGCTTAAAGCTTTGTTAATTTTTGCTTGGTTAATTAGTTAGTTTGCATTGTTTTCTTGCATTAAAATTTTGATTTCTCCAACTTAATTGTGTTTTAAGTGGTTTACCAAGAGAAAACTTTGTGTGAAGGCATTAAGGGATAGTCTTTGGCTAAGGTAAGGCTTGGTATTTAAGTAGTCCACTGTGACTCACCTCCCTTACCTGGAAGACTACCTTCTTTGACTTCCCTAAATTTTCTCAAAGTAAAATACTTCTACACACAAAGCTCTAGTCATGTCTGCTTCTTCTCATTCTGCAAAGTCTATTAAAAGTGAAGTAAAATCTTTAAAAACTCTTTTGAAAGAAGTTTCACAAGCTGTGCAATTGATTTCATTTAGACAATTGGAGAATGAGACTAAAATCAATGAGTTGACTAAAGCCAAGGAAGAGAAGTCTCAAAAATAAAAATAAAAATCTCATACTCATACATCCCATTCTAAAAGTAATGAGTCTCTAGGGGAGGGTAGCCTTAGAATCAATGACTATTATCAACCACCCCCTAGAAGAAATAGGCAAAGGGAGGAAGAGAGCCCAAGGGAAGTAAGGGTAGACCTACCCCATTTCTATGGTAAGGAAGATGTAGAGGTATACCTAGATTGGGAGATGAAAGTAGAGCAACTCTTTGCTTGCCATAGGGTGAGTGAGGAAAGGAAGGTACCCTTAGCAACCCTTAGTTTCCAAAGTAATGCCATGTATTGGTGGACCTCTCTAGAGAGAGACCGACGCCTTCATAGGGAGCCTCCCATAGAATATTGGAATGACCTTAGGGGAGCCCTAAGACGTCGCCACATACCTTCCTACTACCATAGGGAGTTAATGGACAAGCTCCAAAGACTCCAACAAAAGAACATGAGTGTGGAAGAGTATAGGCAGAAAATGGAGCTCTACATGATGACAGCATCCATTAGAGGGGAAGAAATCACCACCATATCTAGGTTTCTAAGTGGGCTCAACCTTGAGATAAGGGATAGAGTAGAACTTCTACCCCACCAAGACTTGAATGACTTGGTTCAACTTTGCATTAAAGTTGAATAACAAAATTTGCGCAAAACTTCAAGTCAAAGGGTGGGTTCTTACTCCAACTTTTATCCCAAGAAAGATTTTAAAAGGGAAGGTAGTGCCTCTAGAGACGAACCCAAAGAAACTACCAAACCTTTAGTGAAAGATGCCTCCACTCCATCCATCCGTGCTAGGGACACCAAGTGTTTTAAGTGTTTTGGAAGAGGGCATGTGCAAGCGCAATGTCCAAACGAAAGGGCTTTGTTCTTAAAAGGAAAAGATGAATACACTAGTGGTGAGGATGAACCTAGTACACAAGAAAAGGGGGAAGGAGAGAGGATAAATCCTTTGGAGAGGGACTTATTGATGATTCAAAGAATCCTCCACAATCAACCTAGTGCATCCATCGAGACACAACGAGAGAACATCTTTCATACTAGATGCAATGTTTTAGAAAATATATGCTCTCTTATTGTGGATGGTGGATCATGCTGCAATTGTTGTAGCACTAGATTGATTGAGAAACTAAATCTACAAGTAGTTCCTCATCCAAAACCTTACAATTCACAATGGATCAATGAGAATGGAGAACTACGTGTAGACAAACAAGTGGAAATCAAGTTTTCTATAGGTAACTACAAAGACAAAGTTTTATGTGACCTAGTACCTATGGAAGCTTGCCACATCTTATTAGGTAGACCATGGCAATTTGATAAGAAAACCTTGCATGATGGTCTAACTAACGAGATTTCCTTCATCCACAAGCATAAAAAGTTTGTACTTAGCCCTTTACCACATTCCCAAGTGGTAAAAGACCAAATACAAATGAAACATAAGGGGGATGAAGAGAAAATAGAAAAAGAGAAAACTTTTGGGAAACAAAAGGCGTGGGAGAAGAGTGTTCCTACCCACAAGGTCATTCAACAAGACAAGCACATTGAAAATACCCTTGAAAACATGCTTCTTGTTGAACAACCTAGCCTTACCTCTTGTAAAGGAACACTTGCAAGCATAAGCAAAAGAGAAGAGTCTTTAAAAGAAGCTTGCATAGATAAAGACTATTTCTCAAATGTGCTAGGATATCCCCAAGAGAATGTCAAGTTATCTATAAGCATCTACAAAAACAAAGTTTTGTGTGAAGTAGTGCCTAGAGCAACTTGTCATGTCTTATTGAGACAACCATTGCAAAGTGTACAAATTTTCATAAACAATGGTTGTACCAACGAGACTATCTTTACACATGAGAGAAAAAGTCTACATGAAGGAGAACTCATGGGCCAAATTAGAGTTGATAAAACTCTAGAGCTTTTAAAAGGAAAACTTTTGTCACCCATGAGAAAAGAGGTTCAAAGACATTACTTTAGGTACAATTCTTGTTTTCAAACTACACCAAGGCAAAGTCTCAAGAACTCTATACTCCTTCACCTTTTGTAAATGATCCTTGGGAAGACACACATTTCATATTAGAGCTTCCTAGGACAACAAAAGGTTTTGATTCCTTCTTCATGGATGTGGATAAACTCTTCCTAAGAAAAGTGACAAGCCTCCATGATTTATCTTCAAAAATAGTGATGGATAGAGCTCCAAAATTTGAAAACATAGCTCTTCCTTCTATGCTTCACGAAATCATGAGGGACACCCACAATTCTTGGGATAAGAATCCTTTTCCTTTTGAGCATGCATACAATGGAGTAGTCCACAAGATTACTCATATTTCTCCATTTGAAGTTGTATGTGAACATAGTCCTCTTGCCCTTTTAAAGTTGTTACCATCTCCTAAAGGAATTATGCCTAAGGGAAAAGTAACTACTATTGGAAATTTTAGAAAACATAAGAGGATTAGAGGACACATACAACCATCAAAAGGGAAACATTGTGAGAAGTTGCCAAAAACAAAAGAAAAACAAAAATGGCAACTTCACACAATTAAATTTTCTCCAAATGCTCACACTAACTTCTTCGCTTTGTTTCAAGATTCCCATAGATTGACATTTGATCCGGGAGGACACACCTTGACGAAGCAAGAGGCTGCTATCCGAGATCATGTCTGAAGATCTGAGGATAGATCTTCTCAAGAAGGAGGAGATGATGGACACCATCCAGCCACAACCATCCCCCTAGGAAGCAAAAGCATTGGATTTGAGGACAAATCCTTTTCAAGAGGGAGGGGATGATGGAAGAGGGCCAAGCACAACCTTCTAGAGCATATAAGATCAAGCTGGGAGCGTCTAGGACAAGCTAGGAGCGTCTAGGACAAGAAGACCAAGCTAGGAGCGTCTAGGACAAGAAGACTTGGATCAAAGCTATGAATGGGAGAGTGGCATACTAGCACATATTCCGTGAAGACCCATCAAGTGTAGTTTAGCTTTAATTGGGGTGTAAATAGCATAGCCATGTGGACAAATGTTTATTTTTCTGCACATTAGAATTAAGGAGGAGTTAACCTTGATTAGCTAAAGGTTTCTAGAAGCCTTCACTAATCTAGGGACGGTTTTGTGAAGCCATGTGCACCCATGTGCTCCATGTGGCCCATGTGCTTCACATTTCCATTTCATTTGGCTTACATTTCATCTTCTCTTAGCTTAACATTTACGGCCTCCTTAGCCTATAAAAGGAGAAGCCTATCACTTGTATTTGCAAGATTAAATTGAGTAATGTTATGCTGCCCATTTTGTGCCATACTTGCTCCTTACCTAGTTTCTAGGTTTTAATCTTCCTTCACCATCTATCAAAGGGCTGGCCGAACCTCCCATCTTTCCATACTCTTCATGCACCTTCAAGGTCACCACAACTCCTAGAAGGACCTTGCCCATTTCATCCATAAGCTTTCGCACCATTTTACCAAACATCCAAGAAGAGCTCCTTGAGAATGCCATCAGGTGATCTGGTCATGAGGAAGGCCCATCCTTACGAGTTGGAGAACAAGTTGTCTCCCAAGTGGACCGGGCCCTTTAGAGTGACCAAAGCCAAAGGAAATGGTTCGTACAATCTAGAGACTCTAGAGGGGAACACCATCCCACGCAGCTGGAATGCGGAAAATTTAAAGTTTTATTTCAGTTGACGGATCATTACAGCCTTAAATACATCTTAGACCAAAGGTGGTCCACCGAATTTCAACAAAAATGGCTAGTCAAGCTGATGGAATTTGATTTCACCATAGAATATCGCCAAGGAAAAGAAAATGTTGTAGCTGATGCATTATCTCGAAGGGACGTAATGGAATGCAAAGGTTTAATTACCTTACAACTACAATCTGAGTTACTACAAAAATCATGGATTACAAATGTTCAGTTACAGAAACTCATAACAGAGTTAAAGGCGAATACAAGTTCCCATAAACATTATACATGGGAAAATAATGAACTTAGAAGAAAAGGCAGGCTGGTTGTAGGGATAGATGGAATATTGAGAAAGAAGATTTTACAGTGGCTGCATGCCTCAGCGGAGGGCGGTCATTCGGGTATGAATGCAACAATGAAAAGGGTCAAGGCAGTGGTTTATTGGAAAGGCCTAAATAAAGATATCAAACATTTTATCCAACGGTGTTCTGTGTGTCAGCAAAATAAATATGACACCGCTGCTACTCCAAGCCTTCTACAACCTCTACCCATTACACAAACCATTTGGCAGCACATCACCATGGATTTCATCGAAGGGTTGCCGCGTTAAGAAGCTAAACAAGTCATTTTTGTGGTGGTAGACAAGCTGAGCAAAGCTTCCCATTTTATGGCCCTAACTCACCCATATACGACGAGAAGTGTTGCTCAAGCATTTTTGGTTCAAGTTACATGGATGTCCGGAAACCATTACCAGTGATAGAGATCCGATTTTTGTGAGCCAATTTTGGAAAGAGCTTATGGCAGTACAAGGAGTGCAAGTTCAACTGTCCACAAGTTATCATCCCCAAACAGATGGCCAGATAGAGGTGGTGAATAAATGCTTAGAAACTTATTTGAGATGTATGTGTCTTGACTCACCACACAAATGGGTGCAATGACTTCCTCTTGCAGAATGGTGGTATAATACCACATTCCATACAGCCATAAAAGCCACCCCTTATGAAATTGTGTATGGTCAACCACCTCCTATCCATTTATCGTATTTACCGGGGGAATCCAGCATTGAATTGGTAGATAGAAGCCTTCTCAAGAGAGAACAAATGTTGAAAGTGATAAAATTTCATTTAAAACGAGCACAAGAGAGCATGAAACAATTAGCGAATCGACACAAATCCGAGAGAGGTTTTATGATTGGTGACCTGGTTTGCGTTAAGTTGCAAGCTTACATGCAGGTATCCGTAAGCTTCAAACCAAATGCTAAGTTGAGCCCAAAGTATTTTGGGCCCTACAAGGTTTTGGATAAGGTGGGAGAGGTAGCTTATAAGCTAGAACTTCCAGTGCATTCTAAGATTCACAATGTCTTCCATGTATCACAACTAAAGAAACATGTGGGCGACATGGTGGTTTCCACTACGTTGCCTTATCAATCTGAAGACCCACTACAACCGAAAGAGCCTAAAGCTATCATTGACCACATGACAGTCAAGAGGAGAGGAAGGGCAGTCACAAAGGTTTTAGTGAAATGGAAGCACCAACTTCCTGAAGATGCAACTTGGGAGTTCTACTTTGATTTGATTCAGAAGTACCCATTGTTCCATTCTTGAGGGAAAGAATGTTGTTATGGGGAGGGCATTGTTATATTCTAAAGTTTTAGGATTTAATTAGTATTTTCTATCATTTATCATTTATCTTTAGTTGGGATATAATTAGTTAGGATTTAATTAGTAATTCTATCATTTATCATTTACCTTTAGTTGAGATTTAATTAGTTAGGATTTAATTAACATTTTCTATCATTTATCTCTATCATTTGTAATCTTTAGTACTCTATAAATAGAGTATTGAACTATTATTTGAGATATGAATAATATATGCACCTTGTTTCCTTTTCTCAATTCTCTATCATATTCTCTATCGTTGTTCTCGTTCTTGGTATAATCGGAAGCCACCTAAATGTTCCTTTTGTCCAAAGCCTAATCGTTCTTCGAAATCTCTTACGAGAGGACCTAGACGCTTGCACACACAATTATTCATAACACATTCCCTCTCTTTCCACATACCCATCTCACCTCTTCTTCTATGTTGAATTTGAATAAATTCTGCAAAATTTGTCCTGATGTGTTTCACTCAAACCACATGTTTCTTTTGTATCTTTCCACCACCCCGACTCTCCACTTGTCCTCTACCTACTATTTAATCCCCGCCATCTCCATACTTGGATTGTACTACTCCCTCCACTAACATGTACTTTAAGTAACCATCCTCCATTTCCACTTAAGACAACAGAGAGATGTTAAAAAGTCTCACAACTTTAATTCTTAGATCACATTTCTCTTTGTTTCCTGTCACACTTCACTCTGCATAACTGTCCCGATCCTTTCGCCCTTCTTCATACCCATTTAGTCACAGACTTCCTTTTCTTTCTCCTTACTCGTCTTGGGATAGTCAACTTTTTTCCAAAGTAGAAATGTTTAAAAAATAGTTTTTTTTTTCAGTTCATGTCCTAAGATAACCAAAATAAATTGACGTTTATTTTTTTTTGTAATTTACTACTACGTTGACCCGTACCGACCCGTCCTCGGGCGTTGACCAAAGTCAAACATACGATGGGACCCACCAAGGGGCTCCAAGGAGGAAAGTAAGTGTCGACCGCCTTGGGCGTCGCCAGGTATGGGCATCGCCAGGTTGCATCGCCAGGTATGGGCGTTGCCAGCTTTGGGCGGTAGGTTTAGGCGTCGCCCACCTTAAAGGTGTGGCTCGTCATCCTGAGAGCGTACGTTGGGCCAGATGGTGCCAACCCTCGATACCCACGGGTATGGAAGACCGTGGAGGGGGCGACACAGTAAAAGGCCACGGTACGGGCATGGAGGCCTCAGGCCTCGGCACCTCAGAACAGTAATAAAGAGAAGAGAAAGGTGGCTTCAAGGCCATATTCCCAGTACCAGCAGGGAGTGACCTGACTCGTGAAGTACCCACGCCATCTTTGGAGAACCGTTGGGACAGACACGACCCAGGAGAGGGCCACGTCCCAGGGGTAATCTACGTGCATGGTGCGAGAGGAAGGCTGAGATACTCCCAGGGCAAGTGACTAGAAGCTGGGGCGCATGAGTTGGCAACCAGGTAGTCACCCCCTGCGCCGGATGCACTTCGAAGAGGGAAGACTTACGCGCTGGGATTTCCATAAGTTGGGTTACAGCGTCCTAAGGCCTTCCACGTGGAGTTGCGCTTAAGTCATGAGTGACACGTGGCAGTAGCACTGAAACCCAAGGTATATAAGCTTTTCTGAATGCTTAGAAAGGTACGTTTTACATTCTTACACTCTTACACACGCTCGAATCATTCGCTAGCTTACACACTGTACGCACAAGTGACTTGAGCACGAGAGAGAATTTTGTTAGAATACAGTTACGCGCCTTCAGAACATCACACTTACGGTGTTCCGATACAGAGGTGCATAGTGTTTTCTGCCTACTGACTTGAGCGTCGGAGTGCAAACGGCCGCTAGGGCACCCTTTGTTCTCTCTGTTTCAGGTACTCACGACGGCGAATGGTGGTGATCTGGAACAAGGAAGAAGGAGTCCTTGATACGCGAAGTCTTAGCTATGCTCGAAGCATAATCTGGTCAACCGGCAGGAACAATATATATATATATATATATATATATATATATATATATATATATATATATATATATATAAATTATAAAGTTGATGAAATGAAATTAAATATAGTGTAATAGCATAAGTTTACATACTTTTCTTGTATATTAATAAATTTAATATAACATAACCTAAATAAGTAAAAATGAATAAATTTTTGCCATAATAAATACATTACAATACAATACAATAATTTGGACAAATACATTATATAAATAATTATCTAATACTATGTTCCCACAAAGTATTTACAGTGAAAATGAAGTCCTCTTCCCCAACCTCATGCTATCTGTTAGAATGGATGGCTTTAAACTAGAGGGGGGGTGAATGGTTTAAAGAGGGATTTCGAAAACTTTTAAGTCAAGAATGAAATTATCTCAAGAAACAATTGATAAGGAATCCAGTTTGCCAAAACAATAAGCAAAAACAACAGCACCAGAAAAACAATCGGTTGTTTCGCAGAAACAATCGGTTGTTTATACCAGTTTACAAAATCAAAACTGAATTTAAAGAGTTAAGGAAGAGAGAATGCACACAGATGTTTATACTGGTTCACTCTAAACCCAGAGCTACATCCAGCCTTCTCAGAAACCACTGAGGAATTCCACTGAGCAATCAAACCTAGATCACTTACAACACAACCAAGAAAGTGACCTTGATCCCCTCAAGACACACACTTCTCTTGGCCAACACACCAACACTAAGAATGTTGATCTTGATCCCCTCAAGAACACACAACACTTCTCAGCAAACACACAAAAGAAACTTGTTCAACAGATACAAGGACTACACTTGTTACAAAAGAAAATCTGAAATCAATACAAGCAGAAATCCTATCTCACACTCTTTGATCAATATCAATCTCTAAGAAATCTCAACTCTTTGAAAATCAGAATCTTGTTGTTCTCAAAAGATTGTTATTTCTCAAATCTGTTTTTCTGAATTTATACAAAGATGTTTGTTATCAAATCTTAACAAACTTATTCATTGCATTTAAAGATTGGTCAAAGCATTAAAGACTAGAGCGTAAACAGTTAGAATCATTTAAAGCTCAGCCAAAACAAAAACCATTTTTGTGTTATGGTACCAAAACAAACAATTGGTTGTTTCCTCGAATCAATCGGTTGTTTTGGTTTTAACAGTTCAACCATTTGAAAAACAGTTTTCAATCTTTTCTAAAAACATCTAAGTATAAAACAATCGGCTGTTTCGACAAAACAATCGGTTGTTTTTCACTTAGTTTGAAAAGCACTTTTCTTTTAAAAGATTGAGAATGCCTATGCTTTGGATTCAATCTAGAGTGGATTACAAAACTCAAACTACCCCAGATCCTAACTAAAGACAGCTCAACAACAGCAAGCACAACCAAGCCTTAAACATCATTCAAAGGGTTTGAATTCTTCAAAACTTGAACACCACTTGGTTCAACAATCTCCCCCTAGTTGTTGAAGACAAATCCCTGATGCTTGTGTTGTACCTGATTGAATCTGAAGCAGTTCCTGCAAAGCACAGTTTTAAGCAAAGCATAGAACTCCTGATATTTGGTTAGCACAGAAACAATTATAGAATTTCAGAGCATAATATAAGAGTAATCAACAAACAAATATAGGAGCAAAACCTATAAGGTTTCACTCATCCAAACTGTTTTGTAGAAAAAAAAAACTAAAAAATTAAACACAGCATATATCTCCCTCTATTTGTCTTCACAAATAGACAAAGAGAAGAGATAAAACAAGATAATAGTTTTGAATACATCAGAATTAAACAGCAAAAATAGAAAACTGATACAACCACCAAAAAAACAATCGGTTGTTTCGATACATCAACCAGTTGTTTTTCTTCATTCATCATCATCAGCATATTGAAGATCAAAGATTTGATTCTGTACAACCTCGATCTGTTCATCTAGAGTCATGAAGCGTGCATCCATGTTGTCAAACCTGTTATCAATCCTCTGGAAATTGCTGACACAGAGATCATGGAGATTCCTTTGATTCTCCTCAAAGCTATCAAGCCTATTCATCATGAGTCTCTCAAAAGGAGACATGGTTTGCATCCTTTCTTCTTGATTCCCAACACCAACACTAGGTCCAGCATCTTGATGTGCTTCAGGTAGATCTTCATGTTGAAAATCCATATCAGCAGGTTCATCTTGTTCATGATCAGTAGCAGCACTAGATGAGGCACCAAAGTCACCATCTTTGCTAATCCATTTGCCACCTACTTTGGTAAAACCCATTTTGCTGAGTGATCCATTGTTCAACTCCTGAGTTGACTTGACCAACTCAGATGTTTCATCCTCTAGGTTCACTTCAAAATAGAGTAGAAATTTAGATACCAAAACAGCATATGGATAGTGATAGTCACTTAACCTCATTGCATGTTGCATGTGCTCTTTGATGATGTGTATCCAATTGATTTTGATCTTCTTCATGATGCAAAAGATGTACACCAGATCCTCCTCAGTAAGAACAAAATGATTGCTCCCCCTTGGTGTTAGAATCCAAGTCACAATGAGGGCTAGCAACCTTTCATCAAGCTTTAGGCCTCCAACCGAGCAAGTCCTAACTTGAGCATGTTGGTTCTTCAAGCAACTTTTGTAGTATTGGATTTTGTTGAAATCCTCCATTACTCCAAGGTTTCCCTTGTTAATCCTGAGGCCTGAGTACTTTAGACCAGCAACAGCAGCCCATACCTCATGGGTTATCTCCATATCTACACCTTTTACATGAGAAACTAGGTTGTTTCCCTCAAACTTGAGATTTGTGTAGAACACCCTTATTAAATCTGGGTAGATGTTTCCCTTCATCTCCAGGAACTTTCTGAGGGATTGATCTTTGAGGAGCCTTCTGACATTGTCCATCTTTTGGATTTTCAGCCAATCAAAGCACACAACCTAGGGGTTGTTTATCACTTTGGTGCTTGTTTCAAACCTATATCTCTCAATTAGATCATTGTCTCCAGAAAACCATCCTTCTAGCCTTCCTCCAGGCCTTACAGCTCTAGTTTTGACTCTCTTTGAGGTGGGAGGAGTTGAGTCCATGATGGCAGAGAAGAAAACAGAGAAAAGCTCACTCACAGATTTTGCAAGAGATGTTGCAAGAGATGTTGCAATTGGTTGTTCTTGTGGAAGAGATCAGCTGCAACAGATTTTATAGCAGTAATAGAATTAAAAAGTATTCAATGTCATGAGTGGGTACCAGATTTTCAGAGAGAGAGGACTTGACCCTGCCCTGCACAAAAAACGTCTAAAAAGCTTAAAATCACATGGTCTTCACATGTGATCTTTGACTAGTCATTAAGGCTCTTGAATTTCCAAGATTTTGGAATATATTCCCTTATGACTGTTGTAACTTCTCTCTGAACGTGATCAGCTTTCAACATAGGTTCATTGACCAAGGATTCTCTCTTTAAATTGATCTGCAACGGATAGAAATTCAAAATAGAAATTAAATTGATTTCTTTACAATGCTGTCAGGCTCAAAACAATCGGTTGTTTTTCTGCAGCAGTTAAAACTGATTTTGAATTTTAACCATGAGCAAAAAGAGTTCAAAGCAGATGAAGTTAAGCATTTTAAAGAAGATATTTAAACATGAAAAAGAACTTTAAAACAGAAATTAAGAACAGAGAAAGGAAGGTCTTATCCTTTATGTTGTTCTTTCAATGAGCCATGTGCTTTGTGATCAAGAAGCCTCTTTTAACTGTTGAGGGCCTTTGGACAGATGCAGAACATTGATTCAGCTTCAATGTTGGTCTTTTTCTTCCAAAAACTTGATCAGATGACCCAGTCATTCACACTTCTTTAGAATTCCTGCACAAGCATGAGTTCAAGCAACAAGATTTGGTCCCTTCACAAATGTGGGTCCAATTGATTTCTTTTTCTCATTTGGAACCTCATATCCTTTAGGAATCCATTTCATGTAGCCTCTAGGAACAGAGAACTTTCTTATTTTGCAGAATCTAACCAAATGACCCTTTTTCATGCAATAAAAGCATGTAACAACCGGTTGTTTTACTGGCTTTCTTAAAAAAAATTGAAAACTTATCTTGTTGGTTCTGTGGATTGAAACCTAAACCAGCCTTTCCAAAAACACAGCTTTGAGATGCCAAGACATTCTCAAAGTTAGATTTCCCTTTTGAAAGCTTGTCCACAGTGTCAACAAGATAATGAACCTTTTTCTCTAGATTTTTACAATTTTCACAAATGAGAGTGTCACACTTGCAAGAAGAATTTTTGAAATGATTTTCCAGATTTTTGAAATCATTTTTAGATTTTTCAATCTCATCTTCAAGTGATTTCACTCTCGTTTCCAGCCAGCTGTTAAGTTCTTTCAATCGATTGTTTGAAAGAACCAATCGATTAGCTTCATCATGAGTTTCTTGAAAAGCTTCAAGCAATTCACTATAATTTTGTTCATTTAAAGAAGCACATGAACTTACCTCACTTGAGCTACAAGATTCATCATCTTCTTCAGCTATCAAGCAGATGCTTGCTTTCTCATCTTCACTTGATGAAGAACTTGACGATGATACCTCATTTTCATCCCAAGCTATGTAGGCTCTCTTTGTCTTGCCTTTCTTTCCTCGTAGCTAGGCTTTTTCTCCTTGCTCTTGTTTGGACAATCTGCCTTTATATGACCTTGTTCACCACAGTCAAAACAAGTATAGTTATTGGAATTAAAATCATTTGATTTCTTGTTTCCATACCTATCTTTGTTGTTGTCCTCGTTGCGGTTCCTCTTCAAGAATTTGCTGAACTTTCTTGACAGCAAGCTAAGTTTTTCCTCATCACTATCATCACTGGACTCTTGTTTTCCTTTGTGCTTGGAAGCTTTTAAGGCTATACTCCTTACGTTCCTGTCTTCGCTTTCTTGAACATTGAGTCGATTCATCTCTAACTCATGTTCCCTAAGCTTACCAAACAAAGAAGCCATACTCAAGGATGTTAGATCTTTAGATTCGAAAATAGCAGTTACCTTGAGTTGCCATGCTCTATCAAGACATTTCAAGATCTTGATGTTTAGCTCTTCCTTTTCAAAGGTCTTGTCAAGGCTCATGAGATGATTGATGATGTGCATGAATCTTTTCTGCACCTCAGCAATGGTTTCACCTTTGAGCATTCTGAACATCTCATACTCTTGAATTAGAGTATGCTTCCTAGCTCTCTTTACCTCATTTGTACCTTCATGAGTTACCTCCAAGGTGTCCCACATTTCTTTTGATGATTTGCATTGAGAGACCCTGAAAAACTCATCAGAATTTAAAGCAGAGGTTATTATATTTTTGGCAATGCAATCGAATTTGGCCTTCTTGCTTTCTGAATCAGTCCATTGAGACCAAGGCTTTTCAATGAAAGATCCATCTTTTTCAAACTTTGGGACAAAAGGACCATTTTCAATTGCATCCCAAATTCCTTTGTCAAGTGATTCAATAAAGATTTTCATTCTTACTTTCCAAAATTGGTAGTTCAAACCACAAAAAAGAGGTGGTCTGTTGATTGAATCACCTTCCCCAAAAGGTAGTCTATCAGCCATTAAAAAAACAGTTTTAGGATCAACTTGAATAACTTTCAAGAACCAAGCTCTGATACAAATTGTTAGAATGGATGGCTTTAAACTAGAGGGGGAGTGAATGGTTTAAAGAGGGATTTCGAAAAATTTTAAGTCAAGAATAAATTATCTCAAGAAACAATTGATAAGGAATCCAGTTTGTCAAAACAATAAGAAAAAACAACAGCACCAGAAAAACAATCGGTTGTTTCGCAGAAAAATCGGTTGTTTATACTAGTTTACAAAATCAAAACTGAATTTAAAGAGTTAAGGAAGAGAGTACCACTGAGGAATTCCACTAAGCAATCAAACCTAGATCACTTACAACACAACCAAGAAAGTGACCTTGATCCCCTCAAGACACACACTTCTCTTGGCCAACACACCAACACTAAGAATGCTGATCTTGATCCCCTCAAGAACACACAACACTTCTCAGCAAACACACAAGAAACTTGTTCAACAGATACAAGGAATACACTTGTTGCAAAAGAAAATCTGAAATCAATACAAGCAGAAATCCTATCTCACAACTCTTTGATCAATCTCAATCTCTAAGCAATCTCAACTCTTTGAAAATCATAATCTTGTTGTTCTCAAAAGATTGTTATTTCTCAAATCTGTTTTTCTGAATTTATTCAAAGATGTTTGTTATCAAATCTTAACAAACTTATTCATTGCATTTAAAGGGTTTGGATTCTTCAAAGCTTGAACACTACTTGGTTCAGCAATCTTCATGCTGTAATTTAATCTGCAAAAAAACTCCCTGAAAAATTATTGCAATTAAAAAAAGAATTCATTATATTATACCAAGCTTAATTATTGCAAAAAAACTATCCGTATATGTGTGTTTCTTCCAAAAACATATTGTAGGCAAAATCATATTAAATTATGAAGTCACCTTTTATCATATAAATTAAATTAAAATGAAATATAATACAAATAAAACATGATGAAATATAAATACAATGAAATACTATTTATATAAATAATTAAAGATCTTAAAAACCATACAACAATAATACACATATATGCATCATCAGGTTTCTAGATAAAAACAACAATCATTAATACTTCAATGACTAATTAATAATAAACAATATACAAAGAATAAATTGAATATAAGCATTCTATAATATTAATACAAAATATATAAAATAAAAATATGATCAAAGATTTTTATGACTTTAATATACTAGTGTTCCCGCCGATTGACCGGGTGCGTCTTCGTGCGTGGCTTGTCCTCGCGAGCTAGGGCACCTTCGTTCTGCACCGTCCGTGAGTACCTGAAAAGAAGTGGACAAAGGGGCGCCCTCACGGCCGTTTGCACTCCAACGATCAAGTCAGCTAGCGAGATACATCAAAGGTGACACACCTCCGTATCGGAACACCGTGACTGGATGCTCTGAAGGTGGTCGAAAATACTGAGTAACTAATATTGTGTTGCCCTAATTGTCTGTGCGTACAGTGGGTGCGCAGCGAAACAACTAGGGTTTACATGTGTGTAAAACTACGAGAATTAGGTCAAAACTCGGATCCCTTTCAAACGTCCCAAGGCCCCTTTTTATACACCTCCCGCATTTAAAGCGCGTTAAAGCGCATTGAAAGTGTATAAAAATGTGCCTTGAAACATTTGATACGTAAACTAAATTAATGCGTACCTTAGCGAACTTTCAGGAAAATATTGATATTCCAGTACTTATTGCCACGTGTTCTTCTGACTTGATCGTTATTCTACGCAGAGAACCTCACAGCGTCGTAACCCAACTTAGGGTTATTCCATTGTGCGAGTCCTCTTTCCTCAAAGTGCATCTGGCGCGTGGGGTGACTCTCTGGGTG
The DNA here is from genome assembly GCF_051622355.1 of Phaseolus vulgaris. Taxonomy (NCBI): domain Eukaryota; kingdom Viridiplantae; phylum Streptophyta; class Magnoliopsida; order Fabales; family Fabaceae; genus Phaseolus; species Phaseolus vulgaris. The sequence goes on from NC_143500.1 coordinate 21,351,811, forward strand.
CCAACTCAGACCCCCCAACCTCTAGTCACTTCCCCTGGGAGTGTATCTACCTTTCTTTTGGCACTACGCACGTGGTTTGCCCCTGGGCGTGGCCCTCTCATGGGTCGTCTCTATCCCAGGGGCCTCCCAGCGGTGGCATGAGTACTTCACGAGTCAGGTTACTCCCTACTGGTACTAGAACTATGGCTTTGAAGCCACCTTTCTCTTCTCTTTGTTACTGTTCAGTGCTACGCCTCATCTTGGCGACGCCTCACCTTGGCGACGCCTCATCTTGGGCGATGCCTCGTCTTGGCGACGCCTTATCTTAGCGATGCCTTATCTTGGCGATGCCTCAAGCAGTCAGTCTGTTGACTTCCTTCCTTGGACTCCTCGAATGGTCCCACTATATGTGACTTTGACTTAATCGTTGACTTTGACTTTTGTCAACGCCCGGGGACGGGACGGTACAACTAGCAATTGTTATAGCGTTAAGCATATGTAATAATGTCAACCTATTATAAATATACCAGATAATGAAACAAAATTGTAATAATTTATATATTCACATTGCAAGAAATGCATGAACAAATAAAATATGAATACTACTAAACAGAAACATATAGTGAATATAATATAAACATATAGAGAACCTAATTGTTCAGGTTTCCAAAAAAGTCCAAGCAGAAAAATAAATGTCTGAGCTTTCTTAATCACTAGTAACTATTATCCTAAGAGAATAATAAAAGAAATTATGCAGGATAGCTTAAACTGTGAATAGAAGTAATTAACAAAACCATGATATGAGAAGAAGGATTTCTCGTATCACATTCAAAGATAATCTTCTCTCCTTCACGAAAATAATGAAGACGACAGAAATTCTTCCACCCTTTGCCAAGTTTAATCCGTCTAGAAGGAAACTTCCCTTTCAACACCTTGAATCCCACATCCATTAGTAGACCATGCAGAGTAACTTATTGAATCTCCCTTGTCGAATATATTATGAAAATGGAGCAGGAAGATCCTACAACAATATCGAAATAATAAGTAAATAGAAATGAAGTAGAATATAATACAGGACATTTTTAAATAAATGAATAGTATACTAACCAGATAACTGAGTTTTATACTTAATCAAGACAACTTTATGGAAAAATGGTCAAAGGGACCAATGCTTAAGGGTTCCTTCCCTTCAATTTCTTCCAAATAACGATTTACTCCACTCTCAGGGACGTCATCCATATAAACAGTTATATGGAAAGCATTGTGACCCACATAACGAAATAAAATGTAGTTATCATCTATGAAACCATAAAAATCAAACAAATTAAACCATCCACTCAATATTTCCGGCGACAATAAATTTTCGTTATATTCCACTATATGAATGTTTCCTTCTGAATCAGCTATGGTCCACTCCTGTCCAAGTTCCTTTTTTAAACTAGATGGTGAAAACCCAATCTAGATAACCAAGCTATTGATTTTCAAATAAAGAAAAAAAAAAGTCAGGATATGAAGAAAATGTTTAAAAGAATAAATTTTTGAAAAAAGGATAAATATACATACTTCACCATGACTGTTCATGCACCAAAAGACTCCTCTTGTTTGAAGTCTAATGATTTCTTCAGCACTGGGCGCCATTAATGAGTAATGGAGAAAACACCAAGAAGTAAGTAGGAGAGAAAGTGAATAATAGAGAAAACACTAGAAAGAAAGTAGTAGAGCACTAGAAAGAAAGTAGAAAAGAGGAGAAGATTTAAGTAAAAAAGAGTACGGCTGTGAATAATAAAAAACACCACAATGTTATGACATTTGGTTTGTCCACAGTTTTTTCATTTCAAGTACAACATTAATTAATTTATAATAATTTAATAATATTAAAAAATAACAATTAAACTGAATTATAACATCCTTACTTCAATATAATAATACAAAATAGATAATTATATAAAATATATAATAATTATATATTATGTATATAAAATTTATAATATTTAATTATTATAAACAAAAGTTAAATTTAAATAATATTGAAATTGAATTAAATTTTAATTGTATAAAAAAATTATTGTAGGGAAGCGAAATTTAAATTTAAACTATTAATGTTTAATGTTGGAATGAAATGATTATTTATATCTATCAAATCTGATAGGGAAGATGAATGAATATTTTGAAAACTGTGTAAGAGAAACTACATTAGGCACGTGTATCTGAAAAAATACAAAATCAAGTACGTCAGTGTGAATCTAAAAAAGTACAAATCAAGTAGGTCACAATATCTGTAAATTTCTGAGTTGATTGCTATCAGATATATGGAAAGCACGCATGTATCAATAAATAAAGCCTTTAAATATTTATTTATTTGTTTTTATTTAATCAATTTGTTTTATTTAATAAATGTTTTGGAATAATGAATTTGTTCATTTTTAAGAAGTTTGATGATGAGAAATATAACATAAAAAGAAGTCGTCACAGAAATAAAATCATTACAAAAAACATATAATTATTTTACATAAATAATAATAATAATAAGCATGTAAATCCAAAGGTTAAAATTTAAATAATGTTTAAAAAAAATTAATTTTATTCTGTAAAAAAATAAATTTGGAAATCCTAAAAGTTATAGACACTTTTAATATTGTGATGAAATGATTACCTGCTGCATTAAGTCTGCATAGAAAGAGTCAAGTAAATTTTGAAAAAAGTGTATAAGAAAAATAGAAAGGGCACTCTCTATCTCAAAAAGAATAAAATAAATTATTGAGTTAATTATTCTGACACCTATTTAATGCAACCATGTATCAATAAACAAAAGTCTTAAAAATAAGAAATGATCTACCTTGTATCTTGTTGAGCATAATGTTGATATATACTCAACAAAGTAACTTATATAATGCATTTAAGGTATAAGTTATAAGTTATAAAAACAGAGCATGATTAAATAACAAATAATTGTAAGACATAACATGCAATTTGTCAAAACAATATTATATTCCATTTTCAACCATTTAAATAATAATTCGTTATTCAAATTAGTACATGTATTTGAAGAATAAGTATAACGTAACTGACATACCTGTAAAGCTTCTAGAGACAAACAATGTTACCTAAAATTTTCAGAAAAATAATTTATTATATTATTATATCAGTTATAAATAAAAAACTGATTAAAGTAACATAATCTATCTATCTATCTATATATATATATATAGAAGTGTAACAAATTGTTTTAACTCTAATATTAAGCATACCTGAAACATTTTGTCCAATGATGAAACCAACACATTACACAAAGAAATATTAAAGAATAATTCTACTAATAAATCAAAATATGTTCTAAATAGAAATTAAATAATATGTATTAAGTAACGAATAGAAACTAAAAGTGTCCAAATAGTGCTTAATAAGACATTAAAATAAGCCAATTAGCTTAAAAAGTAACACCGCTAAAAATTAATAAAACACATTGCTATTACTAATAATACAAACTGTTAAAATTTACATAAAAATGATGACAATAAGAGAAAATAGTTTTATAAAAGTTATGAAAAAATCATGAATAATAGATTTTTAGGAAACAAAATAATTTTACATTCCTGTAACAATTGTTTGACAAATAGTTCTACAAATTAGTACATGTGATTTGAAGAATAAGTATAAGGTAATATACATACCTGTAAAGTTTCTTGAAACAAACAACTTACCTAAAATATTCAGGATAAAAAATTATTATATCAGTTATAAATAAAAAAAATTGATTAAAATAACATACTAATAAAAATTTATATATATATAATATAAATATATTGAAGTCTAAGAAATTATTTTAACTCCAATATTAAGCATACCTAAAACATTGTGTCCTGTGATGAAACCAAAACATTACACAAAGAAATTTTAAATAGTAATTCTACAAATCATCAAAATATATTCTGAATAGAAATTAAATAATATGTACAGAGTAACGAATAGACTCTAAAACTGTCCAAGTAGTGGTAATAATACATAAAAATTCATCATTAAAATTACTTCCTTTTCAATCAATCTTGATATTTCTCCTTAATATCTTGAATGAGATATGATCATCCAGTCCGTAGCCCTGAATAGAATTTCACAATAAATCAAGAGTTTCACATTGCCTTCAAGAGCCTGATTTGACAATTTATTAACAATCCTGGGATATTAAGTACACAAATTGATACACGAAATTTGTAATGGTAAGAATAAATTATGTAAATTAATAATTTAAGTAAACCATACCTCATCAAGTGCTTAAGAGAATAATCCTTATGAAGTGCTACAGAGAAGCATCCTCATGAAATGCTTTAGAGAATCATCATTTATGACTTTAATGTTACACAATTGTTTCTTCTAATAAGGAATTCCTTTAAAACATTAATAAAATTAACAAACTTTGACAAAGGTATTTCAGAATAGCATCTAACACATTCTACAATTGATAAAGAATACGTACCATACTTTCAAGATGACCATGAATATTTGTGTCACACAAAAGCAATGATCAAAACCTATCAGAGACAATGTATATTACTTCTTAAATTGCTATTGTTGTTCATATATTACAAAAAAAATATGAGAAAAAATATATTTTTCAATTAATTAAAGAATTTCCATACCTCATATGTAAGGATGTAAGTAAATACTTCAAACATTTTCTAATATTTCTTTGTAAACCACATTAGTAGTGAAATTAGTGGTAATACCATTATCATCCAAAATCAATATCTTCAACCATTTCTTAGATTTTACTCTGGAAAGAGCAACATATAACTATTCGTATGTAAACACTAGGCACGGTAGATAAAGACCAACTTTATTGAGAGTTTGACCTTGACTTTTATTTATTGTCATGGCAAAACAAAAAGATATTATAAATTGCCTTCTTTGAAACTTAAATGGCAAACCTATTTCGGAAGGACTCAAGTTCATTCTCGGAATAAATATTTCATCACCTATATTTTTCCCAGTAATAACTTTGGCACCAATAACATTTTCCCCCAAGTGAGTTACCTATAATCTTGTTCCATTGCAAAGTTCATTGGCTTGATCAATATTTCTTAGAAGCATTATTGGAACTCCAACTTTTAATTTAACACAGTGATTGGGAATTCTAGAGCATTTGATATCATTCAAAAATTCAGTTGTAAACCACTCAACTTAAGCATTTTCTTGTTCTTCAGGTTCGCAAGGACTGTCTGAACTTAAATAAGTAATTTCAGATCCTGGTATTAATGATAAAATGAATTCATTCACTTGATCCACACATTCTGTTATAGGACATAATATTGCACCATCATCAAAAGAACCATCAGATGTCACATTGTTTATGTAGGAGGGATAAACAAACTCAACCAACTGCAGTAAAGGTTGTTCAACATCTAAAATTAAATTCTCTTCTAGTATTTCAATCATTCCTTGTCCCAACTCATTTAACTCCATATCTCCATCTCCAATGTGAAGTATCCAATCAGAAAACTCTTTTATTTCTGTTTGACTTTGCATTGATGTATGACTCTTTAATCTCATATTCTCTGTAAGTTTTAAGATTTTGCAATGTTTGCATAACTTCGAGTAATTTAGTGTTGCCTTCACAATGTCATATTTTGATCCATTTTTTACAACAGGTAATATCTGACGAAAGTCTCCTCCCAATACAATTACTTTATTACCAAAAGGTTTAAGAGCATTTTCTTCACTTTCAACTCTCATGATATCCCTTAAAGTTCTATCCAGGGCTTCAAAACGTAAGCTATTAATCATTGGGGCTTCATCCCATATAATTAATTTAGTTTTGATCAACAATTTGGCCCTAAGACTTCCTTGAGGAATATTGCAAGTTGACTCTTCATTTATTAACAAAGGGATGCAAAAGGTAGAATGAGCTAATTTTCCTCCTAGAAGTAACAAAGAAGCTATACCGCTAGAAGCTACATTTAACACAATCAACCTTTTTGATCTAATAGCAGTGGACAAAGTTTTCCACATGAAAGTTTTTCCAGTTCCCCCATAACCATATAAGAAAAAAAAAACCACCAACCTTTGACAGGACTGCTGTCATTATATTCTCATAGACATCCACTTGCTCCGGAGTAAGAGATTGAAAAAGAGAACAATGCATTTCAGACATTTCTATTTTTTCATAATTCAATTCATCAATAATGAATCTATTTTGATAAATAAAAGAATCTGAATGAATAGGTTGTGGGAGACTTGGAAAGTCTTTCAAACACTTGCCATTTGAAATAAATAACTCTTCTACTTGTAGAAGACAAAGGTTTTGTATTTGAACATCATCAATTCTAAGACCTAGGAAATAAATTATATGTCATACATTAATTATAAATTATAAATTTCCAAAAAATAAAAAATTTATACCTGGTAGGACAAATTCCTTTCTTTTTTGGTATAAAATGTCATCTGATAACAACTTCCATGTTTTGTTCCACACTTCATCTAGTCTAGACATAATATTCATCAGTAAAAGGGTAAGAAAGAGTCTTCTCAACTGATTTCCTGAAGCAAGGTCATTGGACTCTATAATGGCATCAATAAACTTTTTATCATCTGCCAATAGCCCAATTGCATAGCATGCCTCTTTGTATGTTTTGTGAATGAAACCATTAACAATTTTGACATTATCATAGTTACAACAACCCTTTTGATAATTCAACAATAACCTCAGATAATATAATTCCCCTGACCCTGTAGGAATATACGTTAACCTTCCAATACTAACACCAATTTTCCTTGGCTTCCACTCTCTTTTGTCTGCCATCCAAACAAAATATCTACGGTATTCACAATAAGTCAATTTTTTCCCCAGTAGATAAATTTTGTTAGCTTTAAACCAAGCAAAAAACATTGTTCTTTTATGTTCATTAAAGTTCAATATTTCATCAATGTCTTCATTGTCTTTAAAGAGAATTGGTTTCTCGTACAATAGATGAAAAGTCAATCGTTGAACTAGAGGCCATCTATGATGAATATCAAAGGCAAATATTATCCACACAGCTTCACATGGGGATATGTATCTACAATCATAATATTGTTTAATTTCATCGATAACTGGTGTCTCTGTAGAGTCTTTATCAGCAGTAGTAATTTTCAAATTGGCTCTATCTGGACCCTTGTTCACATATTTAAACAAATACTTGACTGAATTTGATTTGTGCAATATTTTGTGTTAACATGGTGATGGCATTTCATGAAGGTCTTCTTGAATCATGTAAGAAAAAGTGGTGCGGAAGCTATGAAGGTGTGTGAGCAAGATCCTCCTAAGAGTGGTGTTGATCTTGAAGGTGCATGAAGTGTATGAAGCTAGGGAGGTTCAGCCAACCCAAGGAGAGGTGAAGGAGATGAAGTTTAGAGCCTAGAATTCTAGGGAGAAGCAAAGCTTGGCACAAAATGGCAGCATAACTTTACTCACAATAAACTTGGAAAATACAAGAGATAGCCTTCCTATTTATAGGCTATTTGGACGTAGAAGATAAGCTAATAGCTAATGAAATGAAAACCAAATGAAATGTAAATCATAAGCCATGTGCCATGACCGGTCACACATAAAAAGCTTCTAGAAAGTTTCACTCAAATATGCTTTCTACACTACTCTAATTACTAAGTACCCCTAATGGGCCTCCATATAACAATTACAAGGCTTTCCAAAACCGTAGCTTGATCCATGTGTGGTGAGCTAGACAGTCTAGGATTCCTTCTAGATGCTCCTTATGTAGCCACTCCTCATCATGGCCTAGACGCTCCTTATCATAGGCTAGACGCTCCTCTTTGAGTCTAGACGCTCCTCTTCATAGGCTAGACGGTCTAGCCTTGGAAGCTTGGCTTTCATAGTGTGGTGAGCTTTGAGCCCTCCTCCATCATCCCCTCCCTCTTGAAAAGGATTTGTCCTCAAATCCAAGGCTTTTGCTAAGGGAATGGTTGTGGCTGGATGGTGTCCATCATTTCCTCCTTCTTGAGAAGATCTATCCTCAGATTTGCATTCTTGATCTCGGATAGCAGCCTCTTGCTTCGTCAAGATGTGTCCTCCCGGATCAAATATCAACCTATGTGAATCTTGAAACAAAGCAAAGGAGTTAGGGTGAGCCTTTGGAGAACAAAGAAATGTGTGAAGTTGCCATTTTTGTTTTTTTCTTGTTTTGGCCAACTTCTCACAATACCTCCCTTTTGAGGGTTGTAGGTGCCCTCTAATCCTCTTATGTTTTCGAAAATTTTCAAAAGGAGTTACTTTTCCCGTAGGCATAATCCCTTTAAGAAATGGAAACAACTTAAAATAGGTAAGAGGACATGGGGCACATACAACTTCATTTGGGGAAATATGAGTAGTCTCGTGGACTACTCCATTGTATGCATGCTTATAAGGAAAAGGATTCTTATCCCAAGGTTTGTGAGTGTCCTTCATGATTTCGTGAAGCATAGAAGAAAGAGCTATGTTTTCAAGTTTTGAAGCTCTATCATTTGACAATAAATCATGGAGGTTTGTCACGTTTCTCAGGACAAGTTTATCCATATCCATGAAGAATGAAGCAAGACCTTTTGTCGTCCTAGGAAGCTCTAATTTGAAATGTCTGTCTTCCCAAGGATCTTTTACAAAAGGTGAAGGAGTATAGAGTTCTTGAGACTTTGCTTTAGGTGTATTTTGAAAACAAGAGTTGTACCTAAAGTAATGTCTTTGAACCTCTTTTCTCATGGGTGACAAAAGTTTTCCTCTTAAAAGCTCTAGAGTTTCATCAACTCTCATTTGCCCCATGAGTTCTCCTTCTTGTAGACTTTTTCTCTTATGTGTAAAGAGAGTCTCGTTGGTACAACCATGGTTGATGAAAATTTGTACATTTTGCAATGGTTGTCTCAATAAGACATGGCAAGTTATTTTAGGCACTACTTCATACAAAAATTGGTAGGTGCGTATAGATAACTTGTCATTCTTTTGGGGATATCTTAACACATTTGAGAAATAGTCTTGAGCTATGCAAGCTTCTTTAAAAGACTCTTCTTTAGTGCTCATGCTTGCAAGTGTTCCTTTACCATAGGAAAGGCTAGGTTGTTCAACAAGAAGCATGTTTGTAAAGGTATTTTCAATGTGCTTGACTTGTTGAATGACCTTGTGGGAAGGAACACTATTCTCCCACGCCTTTTGTTTCCCAATTTTTTTTTCTTTTTCTTTTTTTTCTTCATCCCTTTTGTGTTTCATTTGTATTTGGTCTTTTATCACTTGGGAATGTGGTAAAGGACTAAGTACAAACTTTTTGTGCTTGTGGATGAAAGAGATCTCGTTAGTTAGACCATTATGCGAGGTTTTCTTATCAAATTGCCATGGTCTACCTAATAAGATGTGGCAAGCTTCCATAGGTACTACATCACATAAAACATTGTCTTTGTAGTTACCTATAGAAAACTCGATTTCCACTTGTTTGTCTACACGTAGTTCTCCATCCTCATTGATCCATTGTAAATTGTACGGTTTTGGATGAGGAACTACTTGTAGTTTTAGTTTTTCAATCAATCTAGTGCTACAGCAATTGCAGCATGATCCACCATCCACAATAAGAGAGCATATATTTTCTAAAATATTGCATCTAGTATGAAAAATGTTCTCTCGTTGTGTTTCACTGGATGCACTAGGTTGATTGTGGAGGATTCTTTGAATCATCAATAAGTCCCCCTCCAAAGGATTTATCCTCTCTCCTTCCCCCTTTCCTTGTGTACTAGGTTCATCCTTACCGCTTGTGTACTCATCTTTTCCCTTTAAAAACAAAACCCTTTGGTTTGGACATTGTGCTTGCACATGCCCTCTTCCAAAACATTTAAAACACTTGGTGTCCCTAGCACGGATGTATGGGGTGGAGGCATCTTTTACTAAGGGTTTGGTAGTTTCTTTGGATTCGTCTCTAGGTGTACTACCCTCCCTTTTAAAGTCTTTCTTGGGATAAGAGTTGGAGTAAGAACCCACCTTTTGACTTGAAGTTTTGCGCAAATTTTGTTGTTCAACCTTAATGCAAAGTTGAACCAAATCATTCAAGTCTTGGTAGGGTAATAGTTCTACTCTGTCCCTTATCTCAAGGTTGAGCCCACTTAGAAACCTAGATATGGTGGTGGTTTCTTCCTCTCTAATGGATGCTCTCATCATGTAGAGCTCCATTTTCTGCCTATACTCTTCCACACTTAAGTTCTTTTGTTGGAGTCTTTGGAGCTTGTCCATCAACTCCCTATGGTAGTAGGAAGGTATGTGGCGACGTCTTAGGGCTCCCCTAAGGTCATTCCAATATTCTATGGAAGGCTCCCTATGAAGACGTCGGTCTCTCTCTAGAGAGGTCCACCAATACATGGCATTGCTTTGGAAACTAAGGGTTGCTAAGGGTACCTTCCTCTCTTCACTCACCCTATGGCAAGCAAAGAGTTGCTCTACTTTCATCTCCCAATCTAGGTAGGCTTCTACATCTTCCTTACCATAGAAATGGGGTAGGTCTACCCTTACTTCCCTTGGGCTCTCTTGCTCCCTTTGCCTAGTTCTTCTAGGGGGTGGTTGGTAATAATCATTGATCCTACGGCTTCCCTCCCCTAGAGACTCAATACTTTGAGATGCATGAGTAAACGTTTTTTTTATTTTTGTGTTTTTTGTGATTTCTCTTCTTGAACCTTAGCCAACTCATTGATTTTGTTTTCATTCTCCAATTGTCTAAAAGAAATCAATTGTACCGTTTGTGATACTTCTTTTAAAAGAGTTTTCAAAGATTTAACTTCACTTTCAATAGACTTTGGAGAGTGAGAAGAAGAAGACATGGCTAAAACTTTGTGTATATAGGTGTTTTACTTTGAGAAAGTTTAGGAAAGTTAAAGAAGGTAGTTTTCCAGGTAAGGGAGGTGAGTCACAAAGGACTACTTAAGTACCAAGACTTTTCCTTGCCAAAAACTATCCTCCAATATCTTCACACAAGACTTTCTCTTAGTGAAACACTTAGAACACAAATAAGTTGAGAAATAAATGCAAGAAAACAATGTAAGCTATCTATTCAACAAAACTAGTCGGTTTAACACAAATTTAAACAAAACTACCCATGCAAAGCGTCAATACTAAAGCAATAGAAAAGCAAATACAAACAAGTAACAATTACTAAACAAGAATGCTATACTATTCGGCCCTAGGTGAGGCTTCTTGGACACTTTGAGCCCTTGAAGACACACTCACCGTCTAAAGCGTAACTAAAAGGTAATTAACTCAAATTAAGTTGTAAGGAATTCAAGAAAAACCCCCTTTGTTGATCCTCTTTTTGCTAGTGACACTCCCTCTTGTTGTCTTTGCTTGTTAGCCCTCCAAATGTGTATAGTGTTTTGAGAAAGTGTGCTTCGGCTTTATCTTTGTCTTCTCCTTAGAATGAAGGTCTTGATTCTCCAATTTCCAGCACCTATCAAAGGGCTAAACCTTAACCAAGTCAAGTTTCCATTCACACAAGCACCAAAGGAGAATAAATTCCAGCACCCAAATTAGAGGTCAAAGAACAAAAGCAAGAAACAATTAAATTGAATAAAACAGTACCACCAAAAGGAGTTAGATTATGACAACTAGAAAGAGGTTCAAGAAATATTAAGCAAGCAAATAAAAGGTACCAAAATAAAGGTAGGCACACAAAAGAATCCTAAGAATGGCACTAGATTTAGATGACCAAATAAAAAAAACAGCACCACTGGAAAATGTTGTGGGCCAGAAACGTGTTTTTTCCCCAATTTATGCTGAGCTGTGTTTTTAAGATATGATTCTGAAATTTGATATGCAAGATATTAAAGATCTTAGCTCAATCCTGGCTTTGGAATCACTCAAAACGCATGCACCAATTTGTTTTAATAAATTTTGCAATTTTGGTGTTCAGTTACGCCAGCTGTAGCGCCTCAGGTTTGCACACTGATTTTAAAAGATTTATCATTTTTTTTCTGTTGCTTCTTTTGGACTAATTCTTTTTTTGTCCTTTCTATAACACTTCAAACTTGCAAATTCCAGAGAATCAAAATTTTCCTATGAGTGGAAATATTTTTCTGGATCAAAACAGTCAGCACAGAAAATCTGAAACAGGGGATTCTGAAAACTGGAAACAAAAACAACAAGATACTAAAGTTTAGACACAATGGAAATTTGTGAAATAGAATTGTGTAGGATCTAAACACAATATGAACTCAAAATAAAATTAAAAAGGCACCAAAAGATCAAAGAACAGCAGATTCAAGCAATTAAAGAGACCCAAAATCAAGAAACAATCAAGCCAAATAAAAGGACTACTATGAATTGTTGACAATAAGGATGAACATGACTTGACAAAACATGTATAGATTCAGAAAATTAAAGACTCAAAGCATAATATGAACCAAATAATGAAAGCAATAAAGACTCAAAAGCCTAAAAGAAAATAGCAACTCAAAGGTGTATGGAATCCTATCACAAATTGCACAAGAACTTGTTCAAGATCAATTGAACAAGAGTGCTTCGGTTGGATCTTCCACAAAGCACACCAAACAAATTAAAATGTAAAAAACAGCAAGACAATTATAGAAAATAAGATGAACAACATGAAAGTAAAGAAGAACTAAAAATGAAAGACCAAAAGAAACTCATCTTGAAGAACCATAGCTCATGATACCAAATGATGGCATTTCATGAAGGTCTTCTTGAATCATGTAAGAAAAAGTGGTGCGGAAGCTATGAAGGTGTGTGAGCAAGATCCTCCTAAGAGTGGTGTTGATCTTGAAGGTGCATGAAGTGTATGAAGCTAGGGAGGTTCGGCCAACCCAAGGAGAGGTGAAGGAGATGAAGTTTAGAGCCTAGAATTCTAGGGAGAAGCAAAGCTTGGCACAAAATGGCAGCATAACTTTACTCACAATAAACTTGGAAAATACAAGAGATAGCCTTCCTATTTATAGGCTATTTGGACGTAGAAGCTAAGCTAATAGCTAATGAAATGAAAACCAAATGAAATGTAAATCATAAGCCATGTGCCATGACCGGTCACACATAGAAAGCTTCTAGAAAGTTTCACTCAAATATGCTTTCTACACTACTCTAATTACTAAGTACCCCTAATGGGCCTCCATATAACAATTACAAGGCTTTCCAAAACCGTAGCTTGATCCATGTGTGGTGAGCTAGACGGTCTAGGATTCCTTCTAGATGCTCCTTATGTAGCCACTCCTCATCATGGCCTAGACGCTCCTTATCATAGGCTAGACGCTCCTCTTTGAGTCTAGACGCTCCTCTTCATAGGCTAGACGGTCTACCTTGGAAGCTTGGCTTTCATAGTGTGGTGAGCTTTGAGCCCTCCTCCATCACATGGGCTTGGTACCTCAGTAGTAGCAATGGGCTATATGGCACAGCATTTCTATTGTCCAACTTAATTCCATTTTTAAGAATAAATGTTTCATTATCTTGACGTTTATAACATGCATATCCATCCTCATCAATGGTAGTCAACAATTTAAATTTCTTGGGGTAAAATTTCGAACAACTACCGTTAATCATGCAAGGTGAACTTATTCGACTTACCCCGCATGGGCCATGTATCATGTAGGTTGCCATTGCCTTTGACAATTTAGGATATAAAATTGAATCCGATAATTCTGCAGAGATGACTCCATCAATATCTGTTGGAGTTCTTAACTTTTCCTCTCCATCCAACCACAATAATATGTGGGCATGAGGTAAACCCCTTTTTTGAAATTCCACAGTTTACATACCTATGAGAATATGAAAAAAATTCTTCAAAATGCAATGCATAATAATATAGCAAAAAAAATGTTAAATATGGGTTAATGTGGATTACCTGCATTAACTTTGTGAAAATAGTCATCTTTTTTTAAGTCAATCATCACTTGATCTAATTTCATCTTGAAAACTCTAGAAACAATGTTTGGCATCAGCAACAGTTAATCCTTTTGAAGTAACAAAGTCACGTATTTCTGACCAGTTTACGTTGCAGGTAATAGTGATAAATAAATCAGGATATCCAAATGTTTTGCAAATGGCCATAGCATCTTGGCAATTGTTGAACATATACCTCATTCCTCATGTAAAAGATGCAGGTAAAACTATATGCTTTCCAATTGCAGAAGAATTTGTTTCTCCTCGATTCATTGCTTCTTGTACACCTTGCAAAATATCACAACGGATTGTTTTTTGGTTTAGCCTTATGAACGACAATCTTTGAGCTTCAACCATTGTATATGAATCAACCAAAAACTGTTGAAACAATCAACGTGAATGGACTATATTCCCAAACTCCACATTTCTTTCTTGAATTCTAAATGCAATAAATTCCCTTAATGAAATACGACTTCTCTTACGTTCTCTGCTCTTACTTCCAGAATTCCGTATTGGAATCTGTTCTTGATACCATCCTCTCCAAAGGGGAATATTAACGGATATTGTAATGGAATAAAGGTTGTATGTGTTTCATGGAGTCTAAACAATTGTCCTTAACTTTTTTTCACTATGATATCTCGCCCTACATCCATGTTGCTCATATCACCCACAATTAATGTTGCTATATCATCTGTTGTAGGGGTATTGTACACTCTTGGATCTTTGCATCGGTGTCTAAATAACCTCAATGCAAAATCTGAATTTACATCATGATGTACAAAATCTCTTACTCTTCTAAAACTTTTTGTCAAAACATTGTTGTCATCAATCATCTTGGTAAGATCTTCAATCAAGGATTTGTCAAAATTCACATTTTTCACTTTTGACCTACATGCAATTTTTAAAAATATATCATTAAAAATTATCTTTTAATTAATTCAATAAATAGAAAGTAAATCATTAAAGTAATTGAATATAACACATACCCAAAGTGAGATAATATATTTGACACTTCATTTTGAGTGTCATATATGTAAAGTTGTGCAAACTTAGGAGATGATCCACTATCGGGGAGCAAGTTTCCAATCCTATGATAGTTTTTTCCATGCAGAATAAATTGAGGAAGTCCATATCCATCATTTATCGAAGAGTGAATATTCCCTCCAATTGAAGTAAATGAAAACATACTATTATAACTTCTAATATTTTGTAGATAGTGTTGACTTCGACTATCTTGCCCATTTAATAACTCTAACAGCAATTTAGGAGGTTTTTGTAAGAAAGGGAGTTGTACTTTTCCCTTTTGACAACAAATAGAAAAATCAACGTTAACATAAGTCTTAGATTTATGAGATATTTCTTCATACCAGACCTCGCCCAAGCAGTATTCACATTGAATAGTAGGTTGTCTAAATTCAACAGTATCTATTTTCAGAAAATTAAGAAAGGTGATCTATTACTTTTCTGAGATAAATGGATTTAGTTTGCATGAAGAAGTGAAGAAGTTAGAGTTAAAGATATGCACCTTCATTTTCAGCTTTTGAATATAATTCAAAACTATAAACTTGTGTGGTGTCATCTGAAACAAAAAATAATAAAAAGAAAGTGGTTGTTAAAAAATTAAAATAAAATAAAATTATAAATTAACAAGTTTTAGTACCATTATTTTCTTCATTTTGGACATCTTCATCAAAATTCAATCTCTGAGTCACTGATTCAAGGATTTGAACACTGTATGTACCGGACTTGTATGTAAGTTTAGTGTGTTACTAACTACATACCCTACACTGCCTGCAACTGAATTACCTGGACAAAATATGTTCCAAAGCAACAATTAAGTAGTAGTAAAACATCAATATGATTTTGAATTTTAATTGTCATAAAAGAATAACGAAAAATAATTTACATTGGTTTCCTGAACTAACCTTGAAATTTAGGGGTACAGATTGTTTGTAAACATGACAATGAATGAGAAGTTGCATCCATCACGTTCAAATGATTCTTAGGGGTCACTGATTGAGAAACACAATGATTTAGGTTAAAAAAGTGTGTCTTTCATTAAATGAATTTTCATTTGAATGATGAATTATTTTATAAGTCATTATTGAGGGAATAAATGTACGAAAATGAATAATGTTTTAGTTTATATTTCTACTACCTCTAGCTTGATCACCCTTTTGCATCTTTCCCAAAATGTGCACAAATACAAATAAAAAAAAATTTCAAATAAAAAATAAAGAAATAAAATTCAAATGTGCTAATGTTATATATTGTAATCAAATATAACGAATAATGGATTGTAAACTAACCATGAGGACGTTGAGTGATGTTAATGTCTCCATGAGTAATTGTTTGCATTGATGACATTGCTTTGGTAGTAGAATGCATCATGTTTAAGTCATTGTTAGGAGTAAGGTTGTGAGAAAAAGGGAAATTTGAGCCTGTAATTCCAGATGTCTGAGAAGCAAAATCCTGACTTGATTTAAGAGTACTTTGACCTACAACAAAAACGTTTCAATGAGTGATAGAATAAGATAAATCAATTAACAATCAGTATATAAGAACTTATAAATTCTTTTACATTAAAGTTAATCTTTCAACAATGATTTGAAGAACTTTAACATTTCAGTGTGTTTGAAATATATATATATATATATATATATGATAATTATTACTACTTAATGATTTCAGCTGATTAAGAAAAAATATATTAAAACATTAATTAGTACTATACTTAATAAATCTAAATTGTCTGTATATTTGTAATAATACTATAATTGTAATCAAACCATGTGAATGATCCATTAAGAACTAACCACGAACCTGCACTGTAAGCCCAAATTTCATTACTAACTATACCCATTGATGACAATACTTTTGCAATTGAATGCATGGTGTTGAATTCATTGTCAGGAGTCAGGTTTACAGAGACAGAATCACTTATGCTTGTATTTTGAGAAGTTTGACACAAAAGTTGCTTAGTTGAGTTCACAATAGTTTGACCTACTAAAAAATAAATGAGGCATAGGAGTTGACTTTAGTACTATAATTAGAAATTTCATTGAATGATATACTGCGACAGTTCAATGAAATAAAATGTCATTGTTACTACCACTTCTTTGATCAACCTTTTCTCGCTGATCATAAATGAAGTTTTTCCCCTTTGCCCTTGCAGATTTGGCAACATCTGATTAATATAAACAAAAAAAATGATTCCACAAAAACAATATATATAAAAATTAAAATGTTTATTGATGTAGTATTAGTATAAATTATAATGAATATAATTTATAATACGTTTTCACCAACCTTGAAGCAGTTTTACATTACTAACAGTACCCATTGATGACAATACTTTGGTTGTTGAATGCATTAATTAATTGTTGGGAGTAACCTTCTCATAAACAGGGATATTTGTTACCATAATTCTTGATGCTGGAGAACCAAAATCTTGACATGAGTTAGGAGTACTTCCACCTACAACAAAAAGTCAGAATGAGTGATAAATAAGGTAAATGAATGACAAATTACTATGTATTTCTGTTCCGTCCGGTTGACCGGGACGTCTTCGTGCGCGACCTCAACCGTCAGCTAGGGACTCCTTCCCACTGGTTACCTGTGGATTCCTACAAAAAAGAGGACAAAGAGGCGCCCTAGCGGCCGTTTGCACTCCGACGCTCAAGTCAGCCAGCAAGAAACACCAAAACTGTTCACCTACGTCTCTGAGCACCGCGTATGGCACTCTGAAGGTGGTAAAAAGAACTGTGTATTGTGTGTGTGTGTTCTCTCCTTCAGGCAAAAATCTTTCCCCAGTCCCTTGTACGTAGTCTCAAGACGCGAGCAAGCAACTAGAGAGTTCTGGTAAATTTGCCAAAAGTTCGAACCCCTTTTCCAACATTCCTAGCGCTATTTAGACTACCCAAGCATTTAAAGCGCCTTAAAGCGCCTTTAATTACAAATCTAACGCACTCAATCAGCGTATCTAATTAGAAAACGTAGCGCATTTAAGACGTTGAAATGCTTGGGAGCCATTATAGTACCTGAATGCTCGAAACAGAAACTGTATTGAATGACTTTAATTACCTAGCACCTGACTAAAGGGTGTTTCTATTCTGACATGGCTGTCGTACACGTGGAGGGCCTCACGACGCCATGACCCCATCTGGGGGCGTTTCCGCCCATCTGGGGACGTTTCTACGTGTGAGTCCTCCTGCTTGGGAGTGCTACTGCGCTAGGGGTGACTTTTTGGGTGCCAACTCATGCTCCCAATCATCTAGTCACTTACTTTGAGAGCGTATCTGCCTTCCTCTCGTGCCCTGCACCCGGCTACCCTGGGCGTGACCTTCCTCTTGAGTCGTATCTGCCCCAAAGGCATCTCTGGGGCGGCAGGGGTACTTCACGAGTCAGGCTGCCCTACACTGATGCTATCACTATGGCCTTGAAGCCACCTTTTCCTTCTCTTTATCGCTGCCCCGGGCTATCGGGACCTGTGGCCTTCCCACGGCGTCGCTCCCTTCATGGTCTTTCCTACCCATGGGTATCGGGGAACCACACTGTGATTGCCTTGCTTTAGTACTGTCTGGTCTGGCGACGCCCTGGTTGGGCGATGCCTTCACCTAGGCGACGCCTTGTCTCGGCGACGCTTCCTCTTGGCGATGCTGGCACTTGGCGTCTCTCCACCTAGGCGACGCCCTGCGTTGACTTTGACTCTCCAGTCGTTGACTTTGACCTTGACTTAGTCAACGCCCGGATACGGGACGGTACACAAGCCCCCCAGTCTTAAGCCGAAGACTTGTCTTCAGCGCAAAGACTAAAGCCTCGCCCACGCCGTCCACGTGCGATCCTGATGACGTGTCATTCCCTGCTGACTCAACATTTCTTCGAATTACTGACGTGACACTTTCTGAACCACAGGGGTGTTCCTAATGGCTGATTGGACATCCTCTGAAGCGGGAAAAATAATGCTCTTTGGGGCTGCGCTTAATCGCGTGCCACGTGGTTCATCGTGCAGTCATCTTTAAGAACCTCTTGCGCTCCCCTTGAGCGCTTAATCCTGCAACACGTGGTATCATCACACGGTCATCATTTGTTGTCCCTCGCGCTTCTCGAAACGTTTAAGTTACCCAAACCCCGTGCTCGCAACCACTGTTACATCCACTTTCTCTGCCCTTTCTCACTGTTCATCTTCTCTGAATCCCTTCTCTCGCGACCCCAGTTCATTCGTGCTTCCGCTCTCCACGCCCTTCAGCCCCCGAAGGTACGGTTTTTCCCCTCCTTGATGATTCTCTTCACTGCATGAACTGCCTGGGACTGTCCATATTACTGCATTTCTTTGGATATCGTTTGTATGCTTCTTTGTTCCTCTCGTTCCCCTTTGCTCTCGTGTGGGTAGGGCGCTCCTAGGATTCTTCCATTTTCCCCCTTTTCTTCTCCAAACCCCTTTTCTCTGAACCCTTTCTTTTTCTTTTGATCTTCAGCTTTGGCATCGATGGCGAAAACTAAGACCGCCGCGCCTCCCCCGCTCCCTAAGTCTTATTATAAGGGCGAATACGACTGGGCTCCCGACGATCTTCTCGACGAATGCTCCCTCCTAAACTCTGTTGAGGACGTGGAGGCTCACAGGGGGGACCCTGCGCTTTATAATTTCAACGCCTTTCATAAAAATCACGACTCCCAAGTCCTGGTATGCCGGGTGCGACCTGAGATGCCCGTTTGTGCGGACTCAAGAGACACTGGGGAAGCCCCTTCTTCTTCCTTTATCAAATGGTACTCAAGAGAGTGGGCCTGCGTCTGCCCCTTACTTCTTTCGAGAAAGAGCTGCTTACAGAGATAAACACCGCCCCAGCCCAGCTCCACCCCAACAGCTGGGCTTTCATGAGGGGGTTTCAGATTCTCTGCGGCTATCTAGGTGTCCCCTCTTCTGTAGACGTTTTTCTTCACTTTTTCGAGGTAAAGAAACAGGGGAAGATCCTATGGATGAGCTTTTCTGGCATCGCCGGGCGCATCATCCTTACGCTCTTCCAAAATTCGTTCAAAGGATGGAAAGGGAAATTCTTCAAAGTACGTGCGACCAAGCGCGATCCTACCATCCTAGAGGGCTTTCCCCTATACTGGACGGATAAGCCCATAACCATGAAGGCCCTGGCTTTGGATGAGCTTACCCCCTCCGACCGGGACGTGTGCAAAGCCTTGGCGGGACTGGGGGTAGTCTTCGATACCGCCAAACTCATCGCGAACGAATTCAACGCCCATGGGCTTTCTACCTACTTTGGTATCTGCCCTTGATTGTTTATAATGCATTAGCTGTTGTGGTTATCTTCGTGTGTTTGGCCATAGAATTTCCCTTCTGCTTCATCTGAACCAACCTTTACTCTACTATTTTTCGCTGCTGCAGGTTCAGTGATGACTTCCTCGAGGCGGCTTGCTCTTGCCAAATTTTTGAAGAAGGCAAAATCTACCAAAGAGGGTGGGGACGTCGTCGCCTCTGACGTGCCCACCGTCGCTTCCCTGCCGATTCCTCCATCGTCTGCTTCTCCTCCTCCTATTGCTGCGGTTCCATTAGCCATGGCGTAGACCCCTGCCTCAGCGCGCCCTAACAAAGGGAAAAGGGTGTTGATAGTAGATTCTGACAGCGAAGACTCAGGTACTGCCCTGGTTTCCCATAAGAGGAGGGTTACGGGTCTCCCTGCCTCACCTGCCGCGCCCCCCGGCGATGGGAACTCTCTCAGGGACGATCCTCCTAGTGCCACCTCACCGCCACCTCCACCATCCCACGAGGAGCGAGAGGAAAGGATTGACTCGGTTCCCCCGCCTTCGCCGTTGCCGCATCGTGACGTAGCTGAGGCCTCGGGCTCCGCCCCTCCTGTATCAGTCCCTGGCTCGACTTCTCGCAAACCCCGGATTCCTCGCCCCATTCATAGGGAGTTGACGCAGGGCTTCACCGAAGGAATGTCGCCGACTGATCCTCAAAAGGGGGGAGGCATGCCTTATTATATGGGGGCATTCCTGGCGGTGGCAATCAAGTGGCGCACTCAGGCTCGAAATGCTATCAAAGGGAGGGAGGCTCTCCGCAAGTTGAGACAAGAGGTGGGGGCGTTGAAGGAGGAGAAACAAAACTGGGGACTCAAGGAGGAAGCTTCCCAATCTCTGCTAAAACTGGCCCATGAGGGCAGGGAGGGAGCTGAGGCGTATGCGCGAGAACTGGAACAGGCGCATGCCGCTCAACTAGCCCAGCTCACCTCCTACCAAATCCAAAACATTGGCCTCCAGGAGGCGGCCCTTACATCCGAGGTGCAGCGAAGAAAACTTGATGAGTTGGAGGCTGCTTGGAGGCAGAAGCTAGGTGAGAGGGAGGACGCCTTGGCTGCGAAGGTTGAAGCTTTGAGCCTTCTCCAAGCTGAGGCTAACAAGCTCCGCGTGGAGAAGGAATTCCTGGAGAAGCAATTGACATCCAAGGATTCTAGGATTACGGAACTAGAGTGGGAGGTCCAAGAACTGACTGGGGAGATGGCGAGGGCGTTTGAGGAGGGCTTCCAAGAGGCTCTGACCCAGGCGTCCTGCGAGAACCCGGGCATCAATATTTCGAACTGCGACCCCACACACCATGTCGTCGACGGGAAGGTCGTGCCCATGGACTTGGATGACTGAACCGCTGTCTCTCACCCGCCACCTTTACCTTCAAGCTTAATTCCTTTATACTCTACCTTTGCTTTTGACTTTCTCTGTTAAAACTTGTAATTCTTTGAACCATCCGTACTCTTGTTACAAATCTGGGTGTTCGCATGATTGCTTTTATGCCTTCGCGATATAGAATCCTGCCTGTGCGTTCTTACTCTCATTCTTTGCCTTCGCGCGCTTTGGTTATTTTATTTGTGTTTTGCCTGTTTCTTTCACTTCGTTGGACGGCCTAGTATGCCCATGAAAGGTCACGTGCCAATGCCCATGCCCATGGAGAGGCTCACCCAGTGAAGTCGTATTGTCCACGGGGTGTCTCTAACACCGAAACGAGCCTTTCCTTGATCCTTAACGCCCGGCGCCCACGCCTAAGGAGAGGCCTGCTACAGCAGCGCCGTATCGTCCCCGGGTGTCTAAAACGCCGAGTGCTCTGGGGGGGGGTTGCTCCCTCCATGGTCTTTCCTTCCCATAAGTATCGGGGAACACCCTGCCAGCGATTCGCTGGCGTTTGGCGGTCTTATCTCCCTCCACAGTCTTTCGTACCTGTGGGTATCGGGGAGGCGACGCCAGTAACTAACTTTGCCTTCTTTGATTTCGTCTCCCTCCACAGTCTTTCCTACCTGTGGGTATCGGGGAGGCGGGGCTGCTGGAGTTTTGGTTGGCGACGCCGCGACGTCTCACATTGGCGTCATCCTTTAGGTCCTTCCAGGCGACGCCTCGGGCGTCTCATGCTAACGTCGCCTTGGGTGTCGTCCTTACCTTGGCATTGACCTTGACCTCGGCTTTGGTCGACGCCTGGGACAGCGAAGGGCTCAGGGTTTCGCCCGTGCCGTCCACGTGGCGCTTCTTGTATGGCTGATGGGACGTTCAGTCATTCGACTTGATCCACGTGGCGCTTCTTGTATGGCCGATGGGACATTCAGTCATTCGATTTGATCCTGACTCCTACTGTGCCCCTGATCCACTTTCGACGGCGCATCATACCACTGGGTATTCTGTTGATACGACGTTCTCTGAGTTTAACCAGCGGTGCCAGGGCCATCCTTTCATCTTCTGCCACGTGGCTCGATCGTGCGGTGCGTCCATTCGCGTTGTTTGGCGCTCTAACCGCTTTATTTAACTCTTCAAACTCTGAAACTATCCTCATCATTTTCTCACTCTTCATAACCTACTTACGTTCTTTCTTCTTGCACCCTTCCTTCTTGCACCCTTTCTTTTCTCACGAAGGGTTGTTCCAGCATTCGCTCCCCTCGCTCAACCCTTGCATTTCCGGCAGTCCCTACACCCTTGACAATCCCTGATCTTGTTAAAGAATGTCTTCTCATGCTGCTTCCTCCAGGGTCAATCCCAAGGACTTGTACCCTTGGGCTTCGAGTGAACTTCTTGACGAGTGTTCATGCTTACTCGCTACCAGGGCCATAAGGGAGCACAAAGGGGATTCGTGTTCCTATGACCACCGGGCCTTTGCGAGGAGGCATGACGACGACATCGCTGTGCTCCCTTGCACTCTAGGGGAGCCAGTATGTGGAGACGAACGGGCCAACGAAGGGATCCCTTTCTTCTACTTTTACCAGGTGGTGTTCAAGACCATCGGAGTGCGCCTACCCTTCTCCTGGTTCGAGAAGGAACTGCTGACGGAGATCAACGTTGCTCCGGCCCAGTTATACCCCAACAGCTGGGCCTTTGTCAAAGCCTTCGACATTCTCTTCGGGTTTCTGGGTTGTGCACCCTCGGTTGACCTCTTTCTTCACTTCTTCGAGGAGAAGAGGCAGAGACACAACCTCTGGGTAACTCTCAGTAATGTACCCGGGAGAGTTCTCTTCACACCCTTCCAAAGCTCGTTCACCAGGTGGAAAGGCCGGTTCTTCAAGATCTGCCGTACTGACCTTGTTCCCGACGCTCTGGATGGGTTTCCACTGTACTGGGTGAGAGAGGCGAGGGCCCTCAAAAACCAAACCCTTCAAGAAGCTGGCTCCAAGTGATCAAATAGCTTGCCAGATTCTTGCTGAGGCGGGAGGTTTTGACTCTGCCACTTTGATCAGCCTGGAGTTCAACGCTGGGACTCTCGAAAAGTACATATGTAAGAGTCACTACCCTAAAAACTTTGGCCTTTACCGCTTTCCAAACTTGCATGTCTTGCTTCATGGTATCTCTGACACATTTATCTTCCTTGGCGCAGGCTCGGAAATAAACCAAGGGAGGAGGACACGACTTACTCGAGCTCTGCGGGCTAGGAATGGGGTTTTGCCTTCCTCCAGTGCTGATTCTGATGGCCACTGAAAAATGGCTTGTTCGTGTTTTTGCATGATCTGTAGTGTTTGCTCCATTTGTGCTACTCCCATTGTATTGAACATTGCTTGTAACATCAATTTTCTATATCATACTTGATTTTTGCAACGTCACTTTACTTTGCATATGTTTCGCATACCGCGCGCTTTTCTTTCGTCCTGCTCTTCCAACGGCGCATGCCTTTATCTAGGCGACGCCTTCACCAGGACAACGCCTTCACCTGGGCGACGCCTTTATCTAGGCGACGCCATGACCTAGGCGACGCTTTCTTTCTTGGCGACGCATCACATTACTTCAAACGGAGAAAGATAAAGGCTGAAAACCAAGGCACTTCTTTTTCTCAAACTGGTTTTACCTTTTATTTGGGTGACCTCATTAAAAAACCCCCGAGAGGGAAAAAGAGCGTCCCCTTCAACTAAATTGTTACATAACTGCTTACATAAGTCAACTGAAATAAAATTTTAAGTTGGCTGCATTCCAACTGCGCGGGATAGGACCTCCATCCAAAGTCTCCAGGTTGTACGAACCGTTGCCCTTAGCCTCAGTAACTCTGAAGGGTCCGGTCCACTTAGGAGACAGTTTATTCTCCAACTCGTATGGGTGAGCCTTTCTCATAACCAGGTCGCCAATCTGAAACTGCCGCGGCTTTACCTTAGAGTTGTATTGTCACTCTACCCTTCTCTTTACTGCTTCCGCTTTGATTCTGGCTTCTTCCCTGGCCTCATCTAGTAGATCCAGGTTTACCCGCCTCTCTTCATTGGATTCCTCCGCCACAAAGTTTTGAAACCGTGGCGAGCTCTCATGTATTTCAAATACTTCATCTGCCTGATCGCCAGTGGGAACGGGCCTAGGATGTCGATTCCCCATGTATGGAAAGGCCACGGGCTGTATATGGATCGCAATTCTTCCGGCGGTGCCTTATGCCAATCGGCGTGCTTTTGGCATTGCCTGCACCGCTGGGCGTGTCGTACGCAATCCTCTTTCACTGTTGGCTAGAAGAAACCTGCGCGTATTACCTTGGAGGCTAGGGATCTTCCCCCTACGTGGCTCCCGCAGATGCCTTCGTGTAGCTCTGCCATTATCCTGGTGCACTCGTCGCCACTGACGCATGTTAGGATAGGGTGAGTGAAACCGTGCCTGAACAGCACCCCATCCACCAAAGTATATCTTGCGACATTTCTTTTGACTTTTTTACCCTCTTCAGGCTCCACTGGGAGAGCCCCATCCGCCAGGTATCGCTTGTAGGGCGTCATCCAGGTATCTCCCTTGGCCAAAACGCATACCTGCATCTGCTCTCCCTCGGGCACGCCCACGTATATGCTGATGCGGGGCCCCCTCTGCGTATCTTGGGTCAAAGAGCAATGACTCCTCGGCCTTCCCCTTGATGTATAAATCTGGAGGACATCCACCCTGTTGTCTTCCACGAATCTACGCGGAGCTTTGAGAGTCTCTTGGATCATTGTCCTCTGTCTACCCCCCTTGCCTGAGCTAGCCAGCTTTGCAAGCAGGTCAGCTCTGGCATTTTGCTCCCTCGGGACATGTATCAGCTCAAGAGCGTTGAATGCTCCCTTCAACACCTGGACGTATTTCAAATACGCCGCCATCTGTGGGTCCTTCGCCTGGAACTCACCCGACACCTGCCCCGTAATCAGCTGGGAGTCGCTCTTCACCAGGAGGTTCTGCGCGCCCATCTCCTTGGCCAGGAGCATTCCTGCTATCAGGGCTTCATATTCTGCCTGATTGTTACTTGCCTTGAAGGCGAAGCGCAGGGCCTGCTCGATCAGTATGCCGCCGGGTCCCTCCAAGACTATTCCCGCACTGCTCCCCTGTTGGTTGGAAGAGCCATCCACCGAGAGCAGCCACTGCGAACCCACTTCCACCTCTTGCTCACCTCCGGGCGAAAGTTCCGCTATAAAATCTGCGTACACCTGCCCTTTGATGGATCCTCTAGGCTCATACTGGATGTCGAATTCTGACAGTTCCACCGCCCAGCGCACCATTCTTCCTGCCACATCAGGCTTCTGCAGCACTTTCTGTATAGGGAGGTTTGTCATCACCACCACCGTAAAGCTGTGGAAGTAATGACGGAGCCTCCTGGCAGAAAATACTACCGCTAGCGCCGCCTTCTCCAGCGCTTGGTACCTCGTCTCAGCTCCCTGTAATGCCTTACTTACAAAATAGATGGGCTTCTGGCTCTGGTCCTGCTCCTGGACTAACACAGAACTGATGGCCCGCTCCGTTACAGTAAAATATAACCGGAGGGGCACGCCCGCTACCGGTTTGCAGAGGACCGGTGGCGTCGCCAGGTACTCCTTCAGCTTAATGAAAGACGCTTCGCATTCATCAGTCCATGCAAAGCGACTGTTTCTCTTGAGGCACTGGAAATATGGATGCCCCTTCTCTCCCCCGGCGGAAACAAACCTCGAGAGCGCCGCCATCCGCCCTGTCAGCTGTTGCACCTCTTTTACCGACGTCGGGCTTCGCATGGCGATAATCGCCGCGCATTTGTCGGGGTTCGCCTCTATCCCCCTCTCTGTGAGCATAAAACCCAAGAACTTACCGGCCTCTACCCCGAAAACACACTTCTCAGGGTTTAACTTGAGGCGGTACTTGGATATTGTGACGAACAACTCCTCCAGGTCCGCCATGTGTTGCGCCCTATTCTGCGACGCCACCACCATGTCGTCTACATAGGCGTACACATTCCTCCCGAGCATTGGCGCCAGGACCTTGTCCATTAACCTTTGGTACGTGGCGCCCGCGTTTTTCAGCCCAAAAGGCATCACCTTATAGCAGTAACTGCAGGTCTCAGTCATGAATGCCGTTTTGTTCTCGTCTCTCGGGTGCATCTTGATTTAGTTGTACCCTGAGAAGGCGTCCAGGAAACTCAGCACCTTGCTGCCGGACGCACTTTCTACTAAGGCGTCGATGCTGGGCAGCGGATACGAGTCCTTTGGGCATGCCTTATTCAGGTCCGTGAAGTCAACACACATCCTCCACTTTCCGTTCGCCTTTTTCACCAAGAAGACGTTGGCAAGCCACTCAGGGTACTGAATCTCCCTGATGTGGCCAGCACTCAACAGCTTCTGTGTTTCGTCTTTCACCACCTGCTGTCGTTCCTCATTGAACTTTCTCCTTCTCTGACGCACGGGGCGGACCGTCGCGTCCATGCTGAGGTGGTGACATAGGAAATCGGGAACGATGCCTGGCATATCCGAGGCGGACCATGAGAAGGCATCCAGGTGGCGTGAAATCACTTCCGCCACCCCTTCCCGTTCTTCTGGGCTCAGCGAACTTCCTAACTTGAATGTCTTGCCGCCAATCTCCCTTTCTACGGCGTTGGCCGCGGGCTGTTCCCTGCTATCATCTTCGACGGGCGCCGCCTCTTCCACGGGCGCCGCGTCGTCAGGGCCTTCCTCCATAGGCGCATCTGCTTCGGGCATCGCCCTCTCCGGTATAGCCTCATTAGGCGTCGACCCAGCAGGCGTCACCTCAATCATCGTCGTGTCCGCGCTCGGCGGACGTTCGTACACCATGAACACGCCTCTCTTTGTTTTCAGGCTGTTCTCATAGCATTTCCTTGCCTCCTCCTAGTCTGACCTGATGACTATCACCTGGCCATTGAGGTCCGGCAGCTTCATCTTCATGTGGCGTGTGGAGGACACCGCGTTCAAACGGTTTAACGCCGGCCTGCCCAGCAAAATATTGTAGGCGGAGTTGGCGTTCACGACCAGGTACCGGATGCTTTCGGTACGGGAGGCCTCTCCGTCTGTGAACGTAGTCCTCAACTCCAGGTAACCCCAGACTTCCACCTGGTTATCCCCGAACCCATACAGGCATCCCGTATAGGGACTCAATAGATCGGGGGACAACCGTAACTTATTAAAGGTCGACAGAAACATGACGTCTGCCGAACTTCCTTGGTCAACAAGCACTCTGTGCACCTTCCTTCCGGCTGTGACGACTGAGATGACAACGAGGTCGTTGTCGTGGGGTACCACATCTCGGAGGTCTCTTCTCGTGAACACGAGATCCGACTCCCATGGCTCCCCCGAGAGCCTCTCTTCGATCGAATTTACCCCCCTCGCGTATTTCTTCCGCTGGGAGGCGGTGGGTCCCCGCCGGAAAAACCTCCAACAATGGTGTGGACCTCGCCAAGCACAGGCATCTCGTGTGCTGGTTCTTCTGCCGGCGGCGGCAAGGTAGCGGTCGTTGTGGGCTCTACGACATAGTCCTTCAAAAACCCAGTTCTCACCAGCTCATCTAGCTGGTAACCCAACGACAGGCAGTTGTCAATGTGGTGCCCGAAAGCCTCATGGAACTCGCACCAAGAGTCTTTACGAGGCCCTAACACCTTGTCGGTCTTCGCCGGTCGCCTCAGCCTCTCAGCTATGTTAGGCACGGCGATCAAATCCTTCAACTCAACAACGAAGTTGTACCTCGCCGGTCTCGCTCTTTCTCTGGCCAGGCGATCGCCTCCCGCTGGACCCCGGGGCTAGGGCTTTCTGGCCTTGTAGGGGCGTCTCGCCTCTGGCTTCTTTCTTCCCGTCGTGGTCTCATTGACCCTGACGGGTTGAGCTCGCGTCGGTCCCCTCGGGCGTGAGGGTACGACGCTGGTGCGCTTAACACACACCTCCCCTTCAGAAGCAATATGCTCTACCGCCCTACGCCGTAGTTCAGCGAAAGTCCTAGGGCGGTTGCGGATGATGGATTCTCCAAAAGGACCGGGGCATACGCCTTTCACGAACGCGTACACAATCATAGGCTCCTCTGTCGTACCAACCTTCACGACCTGGGCCCCGAAGCGATTGATATACTCCTTCAGGGTCTCCCTTTGATACTGCTTCACATCGAACAGATCGTAAGAGACCGGCGGCGGGGCCTTGTTTGCTAAGTATTGTTCCCTGAACAATCGTGACAACTGGCGGAAAGACGTGATATGACCATCTGGAAGGTTGATGAACCAATCCATGGCCATCCCGGTCAGGGTGCTCATAAAAAGCTTGCACTTGGCAGCGTCAGAACCGCCTACCAGGACCATCTGTGTGTGAAATGCAGCAAGGTGCGTCTCTGGGTCCTCCATCCCGGTGAAGATCACCTTGGGCCCCGCGAACGTGTTCGGGATCACTACATCTAGGATCTCCTGCGAGAAGGGAGTGGAAAACTCCCTTGGTGGGGAATGGTTCTCCATCTCGTCATGTCCAGGCCGCCTCCGATCATTTCTCAGGCCCTGGCGCAACTCCTCATTTACACGGTGGAGCTCTTCATTTCGCTCATGCGAGGCGTCGAGATCTGCCTGCATGCGTTCCTGTTCCATTTTCGACTCCGCCATGTCCTGCTGCAGCCCCCTCATTATCTCCAGGACCTGTTGCATGGATAGTTCTGCTGGGGCTGCGCGTGCTGTACTTCGTCTGGTGGGGGCCATTGTCACTCCAACCTCCTCCAACGTTACTGCGACTTAGTAGATTTTCTCGAACTTGTGATGGGACTGATGTTTTATATCGGCCCCACGGTGGGCGCCAAATGTTCCGTCCGGTTGACCGGGACGTCTTCGTGCGCGACCTCAACCGTCAGCTAGGGACTCCTTCCCACTGGTTACCTGTGGATTCCTACAAAAAAGAGGACAAAGAGGCGCCCTAGCGGCCGTTTGCACTCCGACGCTCAAGTCAGCCAGCAAGAAACACCAAAACTGTTCACCTACGTCTCTGAGCACCGCGTATGGCACTCTGAAGGTGGTAAAAAGAACTGTGTATTGTGTGTGTGTGTTCTCTCCTTCAGGCAAAAATCTTTCCCCAGTCCCTTGTACGTAGTCTCAAGACGCGAGCAAGCAACTAGAGAGTTCTGGTAAATTTGCCAAAAGTTCGAACCCCTTTTCCAACATTCCTAGCGCTATTTAGACTACCCAAGCATTTAAAGCGCCTTAAAGCGCCTTTAATTACAAATTTAACGCACTCAATCAGCGTATCTAATTAGAAAACGTAGCGCATTTAAGACGTTGAAACGCTTGGGAGCCATTATAGTACCTGAATGCTCGAAACGGAAACTGTATTGAATGACTTTAATTACCTAGCACCTGACTAAAGGGTGTTTCTATTCTGACATGGCTGTCGTACACGTGGAGGGCCTCACGACGCCATGACCCCATCTGGGGGCGTTTCCGCCCATCTGGGAACGTTTCTACGTGTGAGTCCTCCTGCTTGGGAGTGCTACTGCGCTAGGGGTGACTTTTTGGGTGCCAACTCATGCTCCCAATCATCTAGTCACTTACTTTGAGAGCGTATCTGCCTTCCTCTCGTGCCCTGCACCCGGCTACCCTGGGCGTGACCTTCCTCTTGAGTCGTATCTGCCCCAAAGGCGTCTCTGGGGCGGCAGGGGTACTTCACGAGTCAGGCTGCCCTACCCTGATGCTATCACTATGGCCTTGAAGCCACCTTTTCCTTCTCTTTATCGCTGCCCCGGGCTATCGGGACCTGAGGCCTTCCCACGGCGTCGCTCCCTCCATGGTCTTTCCTACCCATGGGTATCGGGGAACCACACTGTGATTGCCTTGCTATAGTACTGTCTGGTCTGGCGACACCCTGGTTGGGCGACGCCTTCACCTAGGCGACGCCTTGTCTCGGCGACGCTTCCTCTTGGCGATGCTGGCACTTGGCGTCTCTCCACCTAGGCGACGCCCTGCGTGACTTTGACTCTCCAATTGTTGACTTTGACCTTGACTTAGTCAACGCCCGGATACGGGACGGTACAATTTCTTTTACACATTTGATATCAATTGAAAATTAATTTGAATTGGTTTTACACATTCAATATTAATTGAAAAATAATGTTAATTCTATTTTAAATATAAATTGTACCGACCAGTCCCCGGGCGTTGACTGACCTCTGGTAATGTTGGTGCCACGTAACAGGTCCCACGAGCAGCGCAGGACAGTACCTCGCAAAGCACGTGGGCCAAGGAACCAAGGGTGGTCAGTCATCGGTCATTAGGATGTACTGACTTGCCACTAGACAGTGTGGAGAGGTCAGACATCGGAAACTCAAAATAGTAGAGATGGGCCACAAGAGGTGGATCCCAGACCACACACCAGTTACCAGTAAGGGAGAAACCTAGATCACGAGGGTCCATGCGTGTAGAGTGGATGACGCGTTCATGCGTAACACAAAGTGTAGAGCCACTGGAAAGATATGACTCGTGAGGGTCGTGTTCCAGGGGTGAGCTACATGCATGGCACGTGAACAGCTAGGGGACTCCCAGAGGCAGGTGACCCCAGAGATCAGGTGCACGAGGAGGCACCCAGGTGGTCATCCCGCCAAAGGCCGCACTCCAGTTAGGGACCCCACGCGCTAGGTTATCCTAAGAGTAAGGTAAGTGCTGGGCTCGCCCCATTAGAAAAGCCCATTTCAGGTAAAGAGGAAACCCTAGTTTCAGTCTATAAATAGTAAGTTAACAAACTTTAAAAGGGAGAATTCTCTTGCGCCGCTAAACACACACAGTAGCAAGATTATACAGTTTTTGGTGTTTCCTAGCCCTAATACTGACTTGAGCGTCGGAGTGCAAACGGCCGCTAGGGCGCCCTTTGTCTTTGTGTTTCAGGTGTTCATCACAGGCAAGGCATACGCGAACACAAGGACTTTGGACGTAAGAGTGACGTAGGCGTACGAAGGCGTTTTGAGTCAACCGGCAGGAACATTTGGCGCCCACCGTGGGGCCCGATACAAAACACCGTCCCACCAGCAAGAACCAAGAAAACCCAAGAGATGAGAAGTACGAGGCAAGGACCTGCTGCACCAAACGGGGGTGAGGGCCTCACCCTGCAACAAGTTATGGAGATGATGCGAGCCCTTCAGGAAGAGGGGGTCGTGTCAAGAGCAAACCAAGAACGCATCCAAGCTAACTTGGTAGTGTCGCAAGCCACGAGCGAAGAACTACGTCGTTCAAACGAGGAACTGCGTAAAGACCTGCAAACCCACGCGGTTGAACGTAGATCAGGAGCCTGAGACTCCACCCAAAGATTTCCCAACACCGTTCTCGCCAAAGATCGTGGATGCAGTGATACCAGCCATGCTCGTAGGGCCCAAGGTGACCTTCATCGGGGTGGAAGACCCGGAGGCCCACCTTACGACTTTCCATACACAGATGATGCTGGTTGGGGGCTCCGATGCGGTGCGGTGCAAGTTGTTCATGAGCACTTTGGCAGGAACGGCCATGGACTAGTTCGTCAGCCTCCTTGATGGCCATGTAACGTCGTTCCCGCAACTCACAAAGTTGTTCAGGGCACAATACATTGCGAATCGAGCCCCCCCGTTAGTCTCCTATGACCTCTTTGATGTAAGACAGTATCAAGGAGAGTCTTTGAAGGAGTTCCTCCACCGTTTTGGAGCGCAAGTGGTGAGATTGAACCTCACAGAAGAGAAGATGATGGTGCACGCATTTAGGAAAGGCATCGTGCCGAAACCCTTCAGCGAGTCACTCATCGTGCTGTGCGGTCGCCCATATAGCGGCGGAGGAGGAAGAAGTTAGTGAAAAGCGCACATGCGTGATCACCGCGCGGCCGCACGCGACAGGTCGTCCTCAAACCCTAAGGGTTCACGAGGCAATGACGGAGATATGGCCCCCGTTAAGCAGCAGCCCTATCAAAGGCCTAATACGAGGGGGCGCGGGAGAGATAATGTGCCGCCAAGGCACGACTTCATAGCAGAGAGGCTGAAGGTGCCACCCAAGACTGACAAGAGGCTCGGGCCCAACAAGAATGCCTGGTGTGAGTTCCACCAAGCATACAGCCACCCCATACGCAATTGCTTAGCACTGGAACACCAGCTAGACAAGTAGGGGAAGAACGGTCTCCTAAGATATTATCTGCAAATGAAACAGGGGACCGAGGGGGTGGTTCGGGGCATGAAGTCCCCGTGCACGGTGAGGTCCACACCATCGCATGAGGGTTCTCAGGAGAAGGCTGTACCGCTTCTCAACGAAGGAGATACGCGCGAACGGTGATGTCGGTAGAAGCACAAAGAACCAACGACGCCTTTGACGTTGACCTGGTCTTTACCAAGGCCTACCGAGAGGACGTTATTCCCCATGACAATGATCCGGTGGTAATCTCAACGGTAACCGCAGGAAGGAAGGTGCATCGTGTGCTGGTTGACCAGGGAAGCTCGGCAGACGTAATGTTCTGGACGACTTTCAACAAACTGAAACTATCCCCCGACATGCTAAGGCCCTATGACGGTTGTCTCTACGGTTTCGCAGAAAACCAGGTACAGGTGCGGGGATACTTGGAGTTGCGGACCACCTTCACAGATGGCACTGCATCACGAACGGAGAGCATCAAGTACCTTGTTGTCAACACCTACTTTGCTTATGATATGTTGTTGGGTAGACCAACGCTGAATAGGTTAGAGGCGGTGCCGTCGACAAGGCACATGAAGATGAAGTTACCGGACCTAACAATAATTGATCATCCTAAACACTAAGTCTTTTGTAGTGACTCGTCATCAGTAGTAGAACCCTGATATCAGAAGAGAGCTTCTTGTTATAACATTCAAATATAATTTTGTCATCTTCACGAATAGAATGAAGACGACAAAATTGTTTCCACCCGCTATAGAGTGTAACGCTTCTGGAAGGAAACCTGGACTTGAAAACATTGCATTCCACATCTTGTAGCCATCCATGTAGAGTAACCTTCTTGAACTTCCCTCTACGAACATATTCAGCAAAAGGAGAAGGCAGATCCTTAAACAATAACCAAATTATTAGTTAATAATTATTTAATAAAAGAAACAGAATATATCAATAATAACCATTTAAAAAGAAAGGATGGTAAACTGACCACATATCCTCTATAGACCTGTTTGGAACTCAACTTTAAGCCAAAATGTATAAAGGGGCCATTGTTGAGCGGCTCCCTCCCTTGAACATCCTTCAAAAAATTTCTTATAACCATTTCACATAACTCCCCCATAAAAAAAGTTATATTGAAGGAGTTATTACCCACGTAACGAAACAATATACTGTAGTGACCTTTAAACCCATAAAAATCACTCAGACTGGACCATCCATACAAAATTTGGGGACAAAGTATATCTTTGTTATAATATACTATATGAATATTGCCTTGACTCTCGCTGAGGGTCCATTCCTCGTCCAGTTCATTTTCAAACTCGATGGCGAATGCACGATCCACGTGTCCATTCTATACATTTTAAAACCATAAAAATACTTAAAGAATTGTAAAAAAACTATGAAAAAAATAGGAATTTCAGAAAAGAAAAAAAAACATACCTCCCCAACGAATGTTAAGTGTTATAGACAGACCTCTAGCAGAAAGTTTTACGATCTCTTCAGGAATGACAACCATGACAGTGAGAAAAAGAAAGATGAGGATGATGGAAGTAGGGAAGAAGTAGAGAAAAGTAATTTAAGAAGTTACAAAGAAGAAAGCAATAGGTTTGTGAGTAATAAAAAGCCCTACGTTACTTATATATAGCAATCATACATTTTCAGTCACAAATCTACGATAAGTTTTCTCTGAAGCAACATGTCCTTTCAGTTCCTATATTAAATAATAAAAACCATAATTAAAATCCAATAACGATAGTAAAATAAATTAAGAAATAATAATAATAAATAATATTAAAGTAAAGACCAATAAATACGAAAAGACAAAATTATAAAAAGCAGAGTAGGTGAGTTGTTACCTGTAATTATTCTTTGACGTTTCGATTTTCCAATGCCTTATACAACAGGGTTTTTTCAGTTTAAATAAATTATTAACAAATTAAAAAATAATAATTAATAAAAAATACAACTATTTCCATAGATAAATAACAATAATATTAATGACACGTAAAATTAATTACATTATATAATAATAAATTAAAATAGTGAACATACAACGATATTATAATTTTTCATATATATATATATATATATATATATATATATATATATATATATATTATATAAATAAATATATACATAAGTATAAAATAAATATAATATAAAATATATTAAACATATTAAATATAAATATTATATTATATATATATTATATATTATTATTAATATATTATATTATATATATATTATATATTATTATTAATATATTATATTATATATACATATATTTAAATTACATACTTAAACCTTAACCTCTAACATTAAATAATAACCTATCTGTAATTAAAATTTAAAATTTAAAATATAATTTCATATTGAATTTAAAATATAATACTTTTAACTTTTGTAATTATTACTTCTATCCATAATTTTTAATTAATTAATCTTGGAAGATGAAATGAATACTTTGAGAAAAGTGTAAAGGATACATAAGGAACAAAGTTTATGCAAAAATAAAATATAAAAAATGAAGTGATGCATTAATTGCTCTGACACGTATTTAATGATATCATATATATCCATTTGAATCCTTAGAGGTTGAGTGTAATGGGGATTTATTTTTAAAAAAAAATATTTTTCGTAAGGACAAACTGTTGAAGATGGATGAAGCTCATCTCTACCTAGTCTTAGTGTGTTTGATGTAGATGTCAGCTAGTTTTGCTTTGTAGGTTGCAATGTGTCTTAGATGATCTTGTACTCTAGGGTTGTGTGTATTCAAGGTTGTCTTTTTCTACATGACCTATCCTAGATGCCTAACCAAGCATTGATCAAGCACTTGAAGTGGTTAAAAGTTTTCCAAAAGCTTTTTAGAGTTTTCTCCTAAAAATCAGGGTACTGCACAAAAAATAAATTTGTTTCTCTGTAAAAGAATAGGTTTATTTTTGGTGTGCTGAAAGGATTTTCGAAAGTTGGTTAGGGCACCAAAGGTACAACTCAGTCAGTTATTTCAGTTAGCTGAGTTGGCAGTTTTCTAAAAAATAAATCTGTTTAGTTTAAAACTGAATCTGTTGTTTTCATAACAGCTTTTCAATTGTTTTTTAAAAGAGGATAGAAATTGTTTTCTATATAAAGAAAAGCCTCTCTCACATGAAAGGATGTTGAGCAATTACGTTTTTGACAGAGATTAAAAACTTTCTATGTGAGAAGAAGGATTGAAAAGAGTTTTTGAAAGGTTTTCCAAAGGGATTTTCAAGTGAGCTTGTTCTAGGAAAACTTTGATCTTGGTGAAGGTGCTGGTGCAGTTCTGCAGCAAATTGAACTACTGGTTTTGAGTTCTTGCATCTTCTTTTCAGGTGTTATCTTTCCTTAATTCTGGTTTGTAAAGGTGTAAGTGTTAGTCACTCCTTGATAGGGTTTATTGGAGTGCAAGGTGTGCTGAAATAGGGTTTTTCAGCGTTGGTTGTATTGTTCTTGTAGTGTTCAAGAACTGTTGTGTTTGTAAGTGATTGATACTGTTTTTAGTGGATTCCACCTTAGAGTAAGGTGAAACTGGATGTAGCTCTGTATGAGTGAACCAGTATAAAAACTTGTTTGTCTTTTCCTCTCATCCCTGCACTCGTTTCTGGTTTTGCTTAATTCTGTCAATAACTAAATTTGTTCTTTTGAAATCAAATTTTTTAATTCTGGGTTTAATAAAAACTGTTCTTCCTGATTTTTTAAAGTTCTCTAATCACTAACACGGTATTGGTATATGAGGTTTTCATTGGTTTAAGGACAAATAGTCTTATTCATTAAATTCTGACAGAGATTCATTTCATTTGAAACCTTGTGTTGAAAGAACTTGGTTGATTTCTTGGCATAGTCTGTATTCTTCAAACTCGTAAAATCTAACCAATCTGATTCTGTTATACCTCTCTGTTGATTGCAATTTTAATCTGAACAAATTCAAATTGTGCTAGACTGTTCTGAAGAATCAATCTGTTTCTTTTAAAAACAATTTGTTCATTTGCCTCTGACATACTGAAAACTGTTTGTATTTGCAAAAAATTTATATGTTCAATTCACCCCTCCCCTCTTGAACTTAGACACTAATAGACCCAACAATTGGTATCAAGAGCTAGGGCTTGTATTTTGCTCAAGTGTATGCATGATGTCTGAGTTTAAAATGCCTTTTGCTGAAGGTGCGTTTATTAATAGACCTCCTATGTTTGGTGGTGTTAACTATGCTTTCTGGAAAATCAGGATGAAAATCTTTATGGAGTCTATTGACATGGGTATCTGGGATGCAGTGGTCAGTGGACCTTTTATACCTATGCAGGTTGTCAAAGAAGAAACAATAAAGAAGCCTTGGTCTGAATGGAGTGAAACCGAGAAGAAGAAGGCCCAATATGACTCCTTAGCCAAGAACATCATCACCTCTGCATTGAATGTGGATGAGTTCTTTAGAGTCTCTCAATGCAACTCAGCAAAGGAGATGTGGGAGTTACTAGAGGTAACTCATGAAGGGACTGATGATGTGAAACGAGCAAGGAAGCACTCACTCATTCAGGAATACGAACTGTTCAGAATGCAATCAGAAGAAAGTATTGCAGATGTGCAGAAACGATTTACACATATTGTAAATCACCTCACTGGCTTTGGTAAAGTCTTTGACAAGGAAGAGCTCAACATAAAGGTGCTGAAATGCCTTGATAGGAGCTGGCAGCCTAAGGTAACAGCAATCTCAGAATCCAGAGATTTATCCAAGATGTCCACTGCTGCACTTTTTGGAAAGCTGATGGAGCATGAAATAGAGCTGAAAAGATTGAAAGAACAAGAAACTGAGGAGAAGAATGCCAAAGGAATTTCCTTGAAAACTACCATGGAACATGATACAAGTGAAGAAGAAGAGAATCCTGAACATGATGAGACATTGAGTCTGCTCACTAGAAAATTCAGCAGGTTTCTTAGAAAGAAAAACTGTGACAAAACTCAACAAAGGAAGAGGTATTCTAAATCCAATTATTCAAATTCTTCAAGTTACACTTGTTTTGGATGTGCTAAACCAGGTCATATAAAGGCTGATTGTCCAAACAATCAAAACAAAGAAAAATCAGCAAGCAAGAAGAGTGAAAGAAGCAAAGGCAAAAGAGCATACATCTCATGGGAAGAAAATGATGTATCCTTATCTAGTGATTCCTCAACCGAAAGTGAGGAAGCAAATCTGTGCTTTATGGTAAATGATGAAGAATCTAACTCTGATTCAGTAAGTGATTTTTCTACTGATTCTGAAAATTATGATCAGCTATTAACACGGTATTGGTATATGAGGTTTTCATTGGTTTAAGGACAAATAGTCTTATTCATTAAATTCTGACAGAGATTCATTTCATTTCAAACCTTGTGTTGAATGAACTTGGTTGATTTCTTTGCATAGTTTGTATTCTTCAAACTCGTAAAATATAACCAATCTGATTCTGTTATACCTCTCTGTTGATTGCAATTTTAATCTGAACAAATTCAAATTGTGCTAGACTGTTCTGAAGAATTAATCTGTTTCTTTTAAAAACAATCTGTTCATTTGCCTCTGATATACTGAAAACTGTTTGTATTTGCGAAAATTTTATATGTTCAATTCACCCCTCTCCTCTTGAACTTAGACACTAATAGACCCAACACAAACATATCATTACATAAAGATTTCTTTTTTATCACATACTAAGGTATTACCTATAAAAATTGAATGACGAAAAAACAATACATGTAATAAAGAACCTGGGAAAGGAAAACAATATTTCAATAACCTTAAAAAAAACTTAAATTATAATTAATAAAATATTATATAATTTTATATAAATTCATGAATTAAAGAAAAAGTAAAAATTGAGGCACTTACCATTACGATTTTGAGCTTTCATGAAAGAACCATTGTTACAAAATAAAGTTACAAAAAGTATGCCATAATATGAATTACACAAAAACAAACTCATTAAATAAATTAAAATGTACACATAAAATTGAAAAAAAAAACAAAATATAACAACTTCAAAATGAACTATAAAGTCATTACGTACCTCAAACATAATGTCAACATATGAAACTAGCAATATTACATAAAGAGATTTAAAAATATAATTGTACTAATACATCATAATATATTCTACATAGAAATTAAAGAAAGTCTACAATACATGAAAATATATCATTCAAGTTACAAAACATTAGAGAAATAGTGAAATTATACTACTCCCTTTTCGATCTTGATATTTTTCCTTAATATCCTTAGTGGGATATCATCATCGGGTGTGTGAGCAGGTGAAGCAAAATCTCTTGTTACCCGTGGAGCAACCACTTCAGTAGCAGTACCTAAGACACTATCACTGCCTAAATCAACAGTTTTAGATTGAAAATCAGCAGCTTCAGTGGAAAATTTATTAAATAAATCCTGCGATGATAACAAAACATATAGTAAGAGTAAACTATTCACTTTTTTAATTTAATACTTTAAATGATAATTACCTGAGAAAGTGGTACAGATGAGTCATCCTGTTGGACATCTTTAACAGTACACAGTCTTTTCTTTTGATAATGAAGTTCCTTCACAAAATGAGAATTAAATTAAATTAAGTAAAAACAGTATAAATAAAGAATACACTGAAATTGGGAAACATACCACATTTTCAACACGACCATCACAAAACCTTTGTATAATACTATCATCAATACACACTTTTTGGACACGGAATGATTGGTCAAACCTAAGAGATTAATCTTTAACACAACCAACTTTAAACAACACAACTTTGTCAATCAAAAGATCAAACTCTTTTGGTAGTACACCAGAATCACTGTTCTAAATATTAAAAAAAATATCAATTAATATAATAACCTTTTTTTATATGCATAAATAAACATATGCATGGTTCGATAATTTACCTTATCATGACTTTCAAATAGTTCGGCGTAAGATTTATTGATCAATGTAGTGGCATCCTTGTCAAATAGAACGAAAGTAGTGGAATCTGTTTCATCAATCACTCGCAACTTCAGCTTATACCTGAAATATAAAATACATAAAGGTTTACAAATTCTATTTATAAGTAATAAGTATTAAGAAATATGTAATATGTAATTAAAAATAAATTTAGGCAAGTACAAACACTAACTCTGTTGGACTTTGATAACATGTTTGTTACATTTCTCACAAAAAACCATTTTGGAATCATGGTAAACAGCTTTACCGCATAAGCAAGCTGTGTACCACCAATCGTCATCAGCTACAATATGTTTTATTGTAGCTAAGATAACAAAAGTGCTTTCTTGTAAAAAGAAAAAAAAAATGATCTTAAAATATTAATAATCCATTTCAATAAACTGTTAAAAAACATTAGTAATACCTCTTTGTAATCTTTCAGGCCTTGAATAGTATTTTTATGAATGAAGCTGATGAATTCATCCTCAACATTCTGTTTTCCAGAATCACACAATTGACTGAGTCCCTGTGTAGGAGAATTTGTACTTTCAATCATCCTACACATGTAAAAGTTGTGGTTAGAAAGGTTCATAAATTTTAAGTATCAAATAAGAATATATTAAACTAACCTTTTTTTGAGTTCGATTGCATCTTTGGACTTATCATTATATATTATTTTCGTACATTCCAAGCAATTTTGTACAAAAACCTTCTCTACATTAAAATATAATGCATTGTTTTATAACAAATATCATGTAAATACAATAATCAAATAAAAAATATATCATGTAAATTCATCACTTCACATACTCTGGAAAATCTTTACTTTAGCAAAGTGCACACTGATGACAATATTTTCCACCTCTCCAGATGACAGAAATGCATTGAGTTCATCAACATAGTTACCAAATAAAGTACACTCAATGCGGTAGCTGTTGTAAGCTAAAATTACAATTGTAAGAAAACATATTTTGGATTCGTTATGGTACAAAATATTAGCTTACCCATCAGCTTCAATAGAAATCACATTTAACTTAGTTGTTCACCCTGATCTATTTAGCTTTCTTTCAGTTCTCACACTAGTTAATATTCCAATAACATATGTAAAAACATATTCATTTAAAAACATGTCGAAAGAAATCTGTTCAAGTAAAAGAATATTACTAACCGACTAAGTAGTTCGTATCAAAACCAGGCGCCTTTAACACAGAAATTGGTGTGTAATTAGGTTTTGCACATGAAACCAGATCATTACCAACAGAGGTTACTTTGGTTCCAAACTGAAAATTTATTTTGTATTGGTGACAGGTAGTGCGATAAGATCCTGAATTAGTAGACACACTAAAGAAATTGAAGGAATAAACTTTATCCTCCAAAATATCATTTTGAAATTTATAAATTAGAGTTCTTGTAACGGAAACATGAATTCTATCACCCTAAAAGATAGCAACAAACATTACGCATTCTTAATAAAAATTTCATTAAATTGTAGTACAAAAAAAATATGAAAGAAAATGATAAATTATTTTACATCTTTGTCTTATATCACCATTTCCATGGAGAATGGAAACTTTGTTTTCTTTAAATCAGAAACAAACCACAGACGTATAACTCTTACTATCAGGATCCAATTTTCACTTTGTGAATTAACATCTTTCACACAATTTGTATTTTGTCTTAACACAGACATTGTAAGGGTGACCTTTGAGTAAAAGGAAAATGTAGAATGCAATGGTCAATGTGAAATATATATATATATATATAGTTGGTACGAAATTATTTTCAAAAAATCAAAAAAACAATTTTACAATTTCAAAGTGAAATAGCTGGGAATAGTAAGAAAACATAATAAAGTATAACAGTATTGTGAGACAAAAACAAACATTCCAATTTTCAAATGGGATATAGTGTTTTAGCTAAGAATAAAGATGAATTTAGTTCAAATATGTCATAAGACAAAAATAATCATAAATAACATTAAATAAATATACAGGTAATGACAAAAAACTTAAGTTTAAAAATGTTCAATGAATGACAAAAACGAAGTTAACCATGTCAATTTCATATAGAAGACATTAAGCCTATAAAAAATTGAAACTTTAAAACGTGAAACAATTCTACTTTCAGCATTGCGATTAATGAACTTATTGTTTGACTTTTAAAAGT
This sequence comes from Phaseolus vulgaris, assembly GCF_051622355.1. Classification (NCBI taxonomy): domain Eukaryota; kingdom Viridiplantae; phylum Streptophyta; class Magnoliopsida; order Fabales; family Fabaceae; genus Phaseolus; species Phaseolus vulgaris. Next base: position 21,393,583 of record NC_143500.1, read on the forward strand.
CAGGTTGCATAGAGAAAAAATTTGAAAAGAAAGTACAAAATTTTTGAAATTCCTAACATGATCTGAAAACCCTACTATGCAAATAAATGGAATTTTAGGTAGGTTTGCTTAGGACATTTACAAAAGAGGATTCTTGTTTAGCACAAAAAAGAACCCTTGCTTTGAAATTTCTGAAATAATACACAGATTTCCAAAATACATAGATGCAGAACATAGACAGAAAAAGGTGGAAACCCTAACAGAGAAATCTTACCAATTTCATATAACCATAGACTCTTGTTTTTCCATGCAGACGACAGAAGGAAAAAATCATTCCTTGGTGCTTGATATACTGAGAAATCAGTTTGAAAACATGAAAATCAAGAAACAAAGCTATAAAAGTAGCGGTGTCGTTCACATATTACTGAAACCGTAAAGAAATCAAAGAGGAGAAAAAGTGAGATAATGACTTAACATAATCAGGTAATAAAAACAAAAGAACTAAATGAAAGAAAGTCGGTAGAAGTATAAAATCATATCTGTATAAAATGATATTGGAAAAAATGATTTTTTAATACTTCCTTTGCAAAACAGAAAAATGAAGATACAAACCTCTAAAAGTAGTTGTGGGGTTGACAGATTCATGAAAAAGGTAAAGAAATCAAATAAGAGAAAAACTTTGATACAAAGAGCACATAACAACTTTAATGACTTAAGTCAAGAAGGTAATAGAAACAAAAAAACCAATGCAACGCACGCGAGTAAAGGTTTAAAATCATATCTAAGTTTACTGAAAGTAGAAAATGGGAATGTCAGATCTTAAAATTTTAGAAAAGTGTTTTGAACCAAATGGGATATCGGTGTAAAAATGAAAACTTTATCAACACATCCTGTGCAAACATGAAAATGAAGAAACAAACATATGTTTGACTTGAATCTATCTATAATACAAACTTTCTTAACACTTTCTCTGGAAAAAGACAAAAGATGAAATCTTTATCCCCTTTCAGCCTCATTGTTAACCACACACATGTGATCCTACCTTGACTATTAAGAAAACAAACCAAAACAAAAATAAAGGTCTTATGGTGTAGAGGATGAACATAAAAACAGGTTCTTTATCCAATAAAAAGAATCACTTTCATTCAATGGACTGTTTAGGGTTTAGGATTTACTGTTTTTGAGGATATAAAAAATAGAATTAATGAACTTTACATGGAGCTGAAAAAAACGCAATAAATGAAGTACAGGGAAACCACAATGAGTAAACTATTCATGAGTTGAAAAATCTAAATGACTGAAAAATTTCATTTATTTAATGGTATTTGATATTTATAAATTTTCAATTAACTTTTACAAATTAAAATAACTTTTATTTGTGTAAAAAATTAAATCATTTAATTTTTATATTTATTTAAGAATTTGAATCAAATGCTAAATAATAGTAATATTGGACATTTTATATGAATCAGAAAGGTAATTAATGTTGTTCAAATTTTAAAATTTGAAATTTTGAAAAATTAATATTTGAAGATTATTAATAATAATAATAATTTTGGAATTGGAAATAAGTGTGCTGCAGAAGAAGTCAGAAAAAGAAGATATGAATCACAAAGGTAATTAATGTTGTTGAAATTTTAAAATTTTAAAATCTGAAAAATTAAATATTTAAAGATTGTTAGTAATAATAATAATCTTGGAATTGGAAATAAGTGTGATGCAAAAGAAGTCAGAAAAAGAATATATGAATCACAAAGGTAATTAATGTTGTTGAAATTTTAAAATTTTAAAATCTGAAAAATTAAATATTTGAAGATTATTACTAATAATAATAATCTTGGAATTAGAAATAAGTGTGCAGCAGAAGAAGTCAGAAAAAGAAGATATGAATCAGAAAGATCATTAATTGAGAATTGTAAATTTTGAGTATTAATATTAATATGGATTTTGAAGAATTTGAAATTGAATTTGAAGATTAATATAATGTGAATAATCTTAACGTTAAAGTTTTTCTGAAGAATACATTAATCCAAATAATAAAATTAAATACATTAAATATAATTAAATACATTAAATTGAAGAATAACTTTTTATGAAGTTTAATTTATTTATGCCAACACATTATTATAAAAAAAATAACACACATTTCATGTCTCTTTTCAAAGTAAATTACACAAAATAACATTCCATAATAATATTTAATATTAAATTACAAAATTTGACCATGTATATAAACAAAATTTGATAACTAAATTAAAGTAAACAATTAATTTTTTGTAGTGGACATTACAACAATTTGCAAATTACATAACTCTATAATAGTAATTGAATCTCTATAATCAGAACATTGTCCTTGGAAAATGAAATTTAGAAGAATACAATCTTGAATTTTCACAGCACTAACAAAATTTGTGGTCTTCACAGAGTGCATGGATCTGACAAAATTCTCTCCATTCACAACCAAATTTAACAGAAGCTTTGGGAGGTGGCCTTATCAGAATTTTGCAATTTACTTCACTATTATGTCGATGAAGGACAACATACTTTAACATGTTTCCCCGAATATAATTTGCAAAAGCAAAAGGAAGATCCTAAAAGAAAATAAACACATGTATAAATACAGTAATGAAGTAATATGAAGTAACAAAAGAGTAGCCATTTCACTACCGGTTTCTGCACATCTTTGAGAGGAAGTCCAAACCCTAAGTAGCCCAAAAAAAACTCCATTAACGATTTTATCAGCAAAAAAATGAACAATGAAAACAACCATGAGAACAGAGGAAGGGAAAGATTTCACCTTGATGCTTGAACATACGATGGATATGAACGAAAATCCCATTCCACTTCCACTACAGGTTACTGCACAAACTGAAATATAGATGGAAAAAAGGTGTAAAAAATTTGCCAAAGAAAGTTTAACAACAAAAAGGAGATCTCTTTGAGTGGAAGTCCAAACCCTAAGTAGCCCAAAAAAACTCCATTAATGATTAATCAGCATAAAAATGAACAATGAAAACAACCATGAGAACAGACGAACAGAGGAAGGAAAAGACTTCACCTTGATGCTTGAACACACGATGGATATGAACGAAAATCCCCTTCCACTTCCACTACCGGTTGTTGCAAAAACTGAAATGTAAATGGAAAAAACGTGTAAAAAAATTTACAAAGAAAGTTTAACAACAAAAAGGAGATCTCTTTGAGTGGAAGTCCAAACCCTTAGTAGCCCAAAAAAACTCTATTAACGATTAATCAGCAAAAAAATGAACAATGGAAACAACCATGAAGACAGACGAACAGAGGAAGGAAAAGATTTCACCTTGATGCTTGAACACACGATGGATACGAACGAAAATCCCATTCCACTTCCACTACCGGTTGCTGCAGAAACTGAAATGTAGATGGAAAAAACGTGTAAAAATTTTGACAAAGAAAGTTTAACAACAAAAAGGAGATCTCTTGGAGTGGAAGTCCAAACCCTAAGTAGCCCAATAAAAAACTCCATTAACGATTAATCAACAAAAAAATGAACAATGGAAACAACCATGAGGACAGACGAACAGAGGAAGGAAAAGATTTCACCTTGATGCTTGAACACACGATGGATACGAACAAAAATCCCATTCCACTTCCACTACCGGTTGCTGCAGAAACTGAAATGTAGATGGAAAAAACGTGTAAAAATTTTGACAAAGAAAGTTTAACAACAAAAAGGAGATCTCTTGGAGTGGAAGTCCAAACCCTAAGTAGCCCAATAAAAAAACTCCAAAAACGATTAAATAAGCCAAAAAATGAACAATGGAAACAACCATGAGGACAGACGAACAGAGGAAGGAAAAGATTTCACCTTGATGCTTGAACACACGATGGATATGAACGAAAATCCCATTCAACTTCCACTACCGGTTGCAGCAAAAACTGAAATATAGATGGAAAAAAACATGTAAAATTTTTGACAAAGAAAGTTTAACAACAAAAAGGAGATCTCTTGGAGTGGAAGTCCAAACCCTAAGTAGCCCAATAAAAAACTCCATTAACGATTAATCAGCAAAAAAATGAACAATGGAAACAACCATGAGGACAGACGAACAGACGAAGGAAAAGATTTCACCTTGATGCTTGAACACACGATGGATACGAACAAAAATCCCATTCCACTTCCACTACCGGTTGCTGCAGAAACTGAAATGTAGATGGAAAAAACGTGTAAAAATTTTGACAAAGAAAGTTTAACAACAAAAAGGAGATCTCTTGGAGTGGAAGTCCAAACCCTAAGTAGCCCAATAAAAAAACTCCAAAAACGATTAAATAAGCCAAAAAATGAACAATGGAAACAACCATGAGGACAGACGAACAGAGGAAGGAAAAGATTTCACCTTGATGCTTGAACACACGATGGATATGAACGAAAATCCCATTCAACTTCCACTACCGGTTGCTGCAAAAACTGAAATATAGATGGAAAAAAACATGTAAAATTTTTGACAAAGAAAGTTTAACAACAAAAAGGAGATCTCTTGGAGTGGAAGTCCAAACCCTAAGTAGCCCAATAAAAAACTCCAAAAACGATTAAATCAGCAAAAAAATGAACAATGGAAACAACCATGAGGACAGACGAACAGACGAAGGAAAAGATTTCACCTTGGTGCTTGAACATACGATGGATAGGAACGAAAATCCATTCCACTTCCACTAACGGTTGCTGCAGAAACTAAAATGTAGATAGATATCATTTTTATGCTGTGAAATGTAACAAAAAAGCACAGAATCAACAATATGAAGAACAAAGAAGCAAAGAATCGGTAAAAGAGATGAAAAGAATCAGTAAAAACATGAAAAGAACGAAACTTTGATAAGAAAAACCAAAAAAATTATCATTTTTATGTTGTGGAATAAAGAAATCGTAAATGAGATGAACAGAATCCACATAACAGAAACAATAATCACCTCGAGAAGGAGAAGGCCGAAATGAAATGAAGAAGGCAGAAATGAAGAACCATACAGGAAACCCCAGAGAAGAAGAAACCAAAAGGCAACAAAAAAAAAAAGAGAAACAAGAAAGTAGAGAAATAGGAGAGAGAGAAACGCTGAAAGTATATAAATGGGAGTATTTAAAGAAATGGGGTTTTGCACACATGTAAGTTCTACAACGTGCCACTTGTCACTCCCAGAATGAGTTTCAGCTTGCTATTTGTAGTTAAAATTTCAATTTTTTTGGTTTTGAATTTTTTTTAGAACTTACCGTGGAATTACCTTCTATTTGTATTATAGATAGATTTAACATATTAACAAAGAGATTTTAATTTTTTTATACAATTTTTCTTACCTAACCTTATTTTTAATTAAAAAAATTACATATTTTAAAAAAAATTACTTACAAAATAAATAAAAACTGCGTATAATAAAAATACAGATATTTTTTTAATTATTTTTTATAAAAAAATTATAATTTAATTTATAATTTTTTTAATTTAATGATATTTTTTTATTTTAATAGTTATCTATATTATTATTATATAAGGAAAATATATCATTTAAAAAATCATTTTTTAATTAAAAGAAAATTTCTTTAATAAATAAAACTTATTTATTTATATAAAATAAATACTTAAACTAATTTTTTATTTTTAAATAATTAAATAATTTATTTTAAAAAGTAACAATTACATAATTTTTAATACTATTTTTACATTGTATGTTTTAAGTTGTATTATTTTTCTATTTTTTAATTTATTATTTATACAAGTAATACAATTATATTTTTTTAATGTAATAAAAATATAAATACACATACCAAAAAAACGCATGTATTTTCACCAAAAATGGGTGTAGTTTTTTAGTTATTTTAAAAGAAATTGAAAATGTGGAATTTATTCTTTTTAAATTATTCATTTGATAAATTTTATATAACTATTAAACTAAACTAATTAATATAAAATAATTAATAAATATATTAAAATAGATAATTCACGTGTTTTATTTATATTATTTTATCAACTTAATTGGTTGTATATCACTCATAATTTATACTCAATATTAGTGATGTTTTTCTTGGTCAATATCTATAGGTTATTTTTTAGTGAATGTGATTTGATTTTCTTTATTGATGTATGTAGTAATTATTATTTTGTTTTTATTTTTTTTAAACTATCATGTTAGTTATTATTATAAAATTTGTCATCTTAGTAGATTAACACCTCAAATTGTACTAATCATCATATAATAATAGTATTATTAAAATAATGAGTAAACTGATGATAATTATTTTATTGATGTATGATTATCTTTTATCATTTTGTTGATGTATGATTATCTTTTATCATGACACCAATACTATTTATCAATAGTTTCTTAAGATTATTTTTTAATGCTAAATCTGAAAGCTTTACATAAACTAGAATTTTTTTTTCTAATTTCCATTGGGAGAATTTTTTTTAATCAACATTGATAAAAATAAAAGTTGAAAAAAAAAACTCAAACCAACAAGTCATAAAAATAATTTTAATCATGTTAATGTAGATAATTGTAATCAACAATAAACAGAAAACAATATCACTCAACATGTATAAGAAAAAGTTTTATAAAATCTTAACAAACCTTTACTGAAAAATAAAATCAAGTAAGGTTGCCTGAAAAAAATAATCAATATTAATATTTTTAATTATTAATAATTGTTTAATATTTAAATATTTTTATATTTTGTGGTAATTAAAATAATAATAAAATAATTTTAAATTATCTTAAACAGTTGAAAAATTAATTCATTTAAAATGAGACCAATTCAATTTAACAAATTTTATTATCTCGAAAATTGTGTGGAATTCCCTATCAAAAAATTATAATGGTTTATAAAAATTAATTGTTTCTATATGTCATATCACTAAAAGATATCACTAAAAGAATGTTAAGTATTGTTATTTCCGATTGACTTTGGCGCCGGTTCAAGTCTCACATGTCTGCTTCTAGAGTTTGCACTTTCCTTGGTTGGTGAAAGCTTTACCTGCAGTTACGACTGTTTGCATTCCGACGTTCAAGTCAATAAGGACTAAGAAACAGTAAGTAAGTAAAATAGTTTCAAGCTTAGAAACTGTGTATCTTGCTAGGTGATGGAAGAGGCCCAAGCCCATGATAGAAAAAGCCAAAGTCCAAGCCCAAATACAAGTTCAAGCTTCAACTCAAGCCCAACAAATAGAAGGTATGGGCAAACTAAGCATCATTGGATGTCTTTCTTTTGTAATTACTTTTGAGTATTTTTAGTAGAACATAAAGGGAGGTGTAGATACAAATATAAGAGGTGCAAATGTATAAAGCTAAGTCACACCTTCCATGTGACACAAAAGAAGGTGTAGGTATAGATTTAGGAGGTGCCAAAAATAGAAACCAAGTCACACTTCCCTTGTGACTAGGAATTGGCTCCAAATTCAAATGCTTCTCATTTGAATTTCCCTCCACTTTCTTTTTAATTTCCAGCCCCCTAAACACTATAAATAAGAGGGCTTGGCTCATGTATTTGCAAGATTAATTGAATAGTGAAATGCTGCCAAAATTGTGTCATTCTCACTCCTTGCCTAAACTCTCTTAGGAATAGGCTTTTAATTTTCAAACCTTTCACCACCTTCAAAGGGGCTGGCTGAACCTCCCCATTTCCACACTCTTCATGCACCTTCAAGGTCACCATAGCTCCTAGGAGGATCTTGCACATCTCAATCCATAGCTTCCGCACCATTTTTCACAACATCCAAGAAGAGCTCCATGAGATTGCCATCATTTGGTATCATGAGCATAGGTTCTTCAAAGATGAGTTGTTCTTGGTCTTTTCATTTTTAGTTCTTCTTTATTTCATGTTGTTCATCTTGTTTCCATAATTGTCTTGCTGTTTTTTACATTTTAATTTGTTTTGGTGTGCTATTTGGAAGATCCAACCGGTGCACTTTGTTCAATTGATCTTGAACCATTCTTGTACAAATTGTGATAGGATTCCATACACCTTTGAGTTGCTGTTTTCTTTTAGGTTTTTGAGTCTTTATTGCACTTTTAATTTGGTTCATATTATGCTCTTTGAGTTTTTAATTTCTGAATCCATATATGTTTTGTCAAGTCATGTTCATCCACAATGTCATTAATTCATAGTAGTCCTTTGTTTGGCTTGATTGTTTCTTGATTTTGGGTATCTACTTTTGCTTTGAATCTGTTGTTCATTTGATCTTTTGGTGCCCTTTTAATTTTAGTTTGAGTTCATATTTGTGTTTAGATCTTACACAAATTTCTTTTCTCAATTCCATTGTGTTTAAATTTTGGTATCTTGCTGTTTTTTCCAGTTTTTCCAGAATCCCCTATTTCACATTCTCTGTGCTGGCTGTTTTGTTCCAGAAAAATATTTTCACTCATAGGAAAATTTTGATTCTCTGGAATATGCAAGATTAGAGTGTTACAGAAAAGACAAAAAAAGAATTAGCTCAAAAGAGTCAACAGAAAAAAAAAATGATAAATATTTTAAAATCAGTGTGCAAATCTGAGGCACTATAGCTGGCGTAACTGAACACTGAAATTGAAAAATTTATAAAAAAAAATGGCTCATGCGTTTGGAGTGATTCCAAAGCCAGATTTTAGTTAAGATCTTGAATATCTTGCATATCAATTTTCAGAGGCAAATTCCAAAAGGGCAGCTCAGCCTAAATTGGGGAAAAACACGTTCTCTGGCCCACAACAATTTTCCAGTGGTGCTGTTTTTTATTTTGTAATCTAATTCTAGTGCTATTCTTAGGATTTTTTTTGTACCTACCTTTATTTGAGTACCTTTATTTGCTTGTCTAATATTCTTGGACCTCTTTCTAATTGTCACAATCTAACTCCATTTGTGTGGTACTGTTTTTCCAATTAAATTGTTTCTTGCTTTCATTCTTTGGCCTCTAAATTTGGTGCTGGAATTTATTCTCTTTTGGTGCTTAATTGAGTGGAAATTTGACTTGGGTAAGGTCTAGTCTTCTTGATAGGTGCTGGAATTGGAGAATTAAGTCCTTAATTCTAAGGGGAACAAAGACAAAGGCAGAATCAAACACTTCTCAAAACACCACAAACACTTGGAGGGCCCAACAAGAAAAGACAACCAAGGAAGTGCCAATAGCAAAAAAAGGGATCAACAAAGGGAGTTTTCTTAATTTCTTTGCAACATAAGTTGTGTTAATTACTTCTTTAATTACGTGATTAGACGGTGAGTGTGTCTTCAAGGGCTCCAAGTGTCCAAGAAGCCTCACCTAGGGCCGACTAGTGTAGAGTTTTCTAATTAGCAATTGTTAATTGTTTTTTATTGCTTTTCTATTGCTTAATTAGTTTCGGTTTTGCAATTGTGTTGCATTATTTTCTTGCATTAAAATCTGATTTATCAACTTAATTGTATTCTAAGTGGTTTACTAAGAGAAAGCTTTGTGTGAAGACATTAAGGGATAGTTTTTGGCTAAGGCAAAGGCTTGGTATTTAAGTAGTCCTTCGTGACTCACCTCCCTTACCTAGAAAACTACCTTCTTTGACTTTCCTAAATTTTCTCAAGGTAAAATACTTGTATACACAAAGCTTTAGTCATGTCTTCTCACTCCTCTAAATCTCTTAAAAGTGAGGTGAAATCCTTGAAATCTCTTTTGAAACAACTTTCCAAGGATATGCAATCAATTTCATCTAAACAATTGGAGAATGAGGCTAAAACTAATGAATTGACTAAAGCAAAGGATGAGAAGTCTCACATTTTAAAAAAATTATCTTCTCATGCATCTATCTCTAAAGATCATGATTCTTTTGGGGAGGGAAGCCTTAGAATAAATGATTATTATCAAGCACCCCCTAGAAGACATAGAAGAGAACAAGAAAACCCAAGAGAGGTTAGGGTAGACCAACCCCATTTCCATGGAAAAGAAAATATAGAAGCTTGCCTAGATTCGGAAATGAGGGTAGAAAAATTGTTTGCTTCCCATAAAGAAAGAAAGGAAAGAAAAATACAAAAGAAAAGAGAGGAAGTCGAAAGGGAAGCTAAACAAAAAGAAAAAGAAAAAGAAAAGCAAGAGAAGACCCTTGAGAAACAAAAGGCGTGGGAGAAGAGTGTTCCTTCCCACAAGGTCATTCAACAAGACAAAAGATTTAAAAATACCTTTGAAAATATGTGTCTTGTTGAACAACCTCAAAGCCTTACCTTTTGTAAAGGAACACTTGCAAGCATAAGCAAAAAAGAAGAGTCTTTAAAAGAAGCTTGCATAGATAAAGATAAAGTAGATTATTTCTCATATGTGCTAGGATATCACCAATTGAATGTCAAGTTATCTATAAGCATCTACAAAAACAATTTTTTATGTAAGGTAGTGCCTAAAGAAACTTGTCATGTCTTATTGAGACAACCATTGCCAAGTGTACAAATTCTCATAAACAATGGTTGTAACAACGAGACTATCTTTACACATAAGAGAGAAAGTCTTCATGAAGGAGAACTCATGGGTCAAATTAAAGTTGATAAAACTCTAGCGCTTTTAAAAGGAAAACTTTTGTCCCCAATGAGAAAAGAGGTTCAAAGACATTACCTTAGGTACAATTCTTGTTTTCAAACTACACCTAAGGCAATGTCTCAAGAACTCTATATTCCTTCACCTTTTGCAAATGATCCTTGGGAAGACACAAATTTCATATTAGAGCTTCCTAGGACAACAAAAGGTTTTGATTCCATTTTCATGGATATGGATAAACTCTTCTCTAGAGAAGTGATACATCCTCATGGTTTATCTTCAAGCATAGTGTTGGATAGAGCTCCAAATTTCGCAAACCATGATTTGAGGATTCTCTTGGGAAAACTTGCAACTAAGTTGTACACTTTAAATTCTTATCATCCTCAAAAGCATGGTCAAAATGCATTTGAAAATCTAGCTCTTTCTACTATGCCTAGAATAATCATAAAGGAGAAACACAACTCTAGAGATGAGCATACATACCATAGTGTAGTTCACAAAACTACCAATATTTTCCCATTTGAAGTTGTATATGGACTTAATCCTCTTTCTCCTTTAGATTTATTACCCCTTCCTAATCCACATACCTTTGTGCATAAGGAAGGAGTTACAAAAGATGATTTTGTTAAGAAAATGCATGAGAGGATTCAAGAACAAATACAAGAATAAATAGAGAAATATTATGAGAAGTTGCCAAAAACAATAGAAAAACAAAAGGAATGGCAACTTCCTAAAATTAATGTTTACACAACTACTCAAACTAACACATTTGATTTGTTTGATGACTCACAGAGATGGACATTTGATCCTGGAGGACGAGCCTAGTTTTTAAAATAGGAATAAGGTTGTTGTTCGAGATCAAACCTGTAGATCTGAGGACAGATCCTCTCAAGAAGGAGGGGATGATGGAAACCATCCAGCCACATACATCCACATAATGATGATGATGATGAAGCATTGGATTTGAGGACAAATCCTTTTCAAGAGGGAGGGGATGATCGAAGAGGCCCAAGCCCATGATAGAAAAAGCCCAAGCCCAAGCCCAAATACAAGTTCAAGCTTCAACTCAAGCCCAACAAATAGAAGATATGGGCAAATTAAGCATCATTGGATGTCTTTCTTTTGTAATTACTTTTGAGTATTTTTAGTAAAACATAAAGGGAGGTGTAGATATAAATATAAGAGGTGCAAATGTATAAAGCTAAGTCACACCTTCCATGTGACACAAAAGAAGGTGTAGGTATAGATTTAGGAGGTGCCAAAAATAGAAACCAAGTCACACTTCCCTTGTGACTAGGAATTGGCTCCAAATTCAAATGCTTCTCATTTGAATTTCCCTCCACTTTCTCACCACCCTTTTTATAGGTTGTATCTAGGGTTGCTTTTGTTTTGTTCCCACGCCTCTTGGAGGACTTAGGGTTCCTGGGTGAATGTCCTTGCGCCGCTATTACCCAATCTTAGCGTAATCTGTCGCATAGGACTTCCCTTTACTGGAGTGCATAGACTAACAGTATGGCCGCCAAGGTACCGGCTTATGCACCAACGTTGCGGGGCCATATGTTCTGTTGTTGCCCTAAGTTCTCACGTGCCATGCATGCAACTTTCCCTGGAAACCCTAGCACTGGTGGGCTTAGGATTTCCCCTTGGAATACTTGCTTGTGTCGCGCCCAAATGCACTATACACACCACCTGCATGGATCCCTCGTCACTTGGGTCTTTCTGGTATCTGGGTGTTAACTCATACTATTTGTGGGGCCCAACTTACGTGGCCTGTGATTACTGTCAGACTACCGATGTTCGATGTCTTTCTCTGGTGTTGAGGTTCGATGTCGACCTCTGACGCAAATGTCTGAGGCCTGGTCCAGTACACAAGCCCCTTAGGCTCAAGCTGTAACTTGTTTCAGCGAAGAGGCTTAGGTGATCGCCCACAGCAACCTACGTGGCACTGGGGTGATGGGATGTGAACAGTCCACCGAGGTGACGTTTCACCATACTTTTTTAATCAGTGTACACGTGGCAGGATCAACGGCTAAGACTCGTTGCCGCTTGCGCTTCTTCGCATACGTTAAACCCCTCAAAACCCCTACACTCCTTCACTATTTCATTACTTCTCTTTATCATTTCTCGAGCATTTTCTTCTCCCAAAAATGCTCTCTCTTCTTTCTCAACCACTGCGACTTTCAAAACCCTAATTGTTTCAAAGGTACGCCTTTTACTTCATGGAAAACCCCCCAAGTGCCTCTTCTCCTCACGACATTGTGGTACACGAAGGTGGGGGGGGAGAGCGCCCCTGGAGGTGATCATGGCACGCCTCCTGCTGTTGACCTGCCTGTCTTTCTCCAACGAGTCCTTCAATCCTTCCAAGACCGAGAGAGGATGGAGAGCATGGGCGAAGACACCCTGCAATAGCATGCAACCAAATGCCTTGGGGACTTCCTTATGGCCTCTAGCCTCAACATGAGCAAAATGCAGGAGCTGAAGGAGGTTGTTAGCCAACAGGCACTTTAGATCAATGAGCTCAAGCATCGTGAAACTTCTTTGTATCTGGAGGTGTCGAATATTCACCAAATTGACAAGGAGACCAAAAGACTTTTGTTTGAGAAGTCCCAGGAAATCCTGAGCGCTCACTCGAAGGTCTTGACTCTCTGAACTGAGGTCGTTGGCTTGCAGGAGAAAGTAGAAGAGTCGCAGACTAAGATGGCTAGGCTCGAGGAAAGGTCAACCCAGCAAGAGGTTTGGCTTGGTTAGTTGGAGGAAGAGCTAGTCCACAAGGATGAACTCTTCAATCAGACCAAGACGGAGCTCCCCAATGATGTTGCTGACGCCTATGCCACTAGGTTTGAGGATGCCATGGCCCAGGTTGCCTGCGCGCACCCTGGGGTGGATCTTTCTCAAATCGGCTTGTCAAGGAAGATCGTTGATGGGCAGTTAGTCAACGCCAAGGAGTGACTTCCTCTTGTTGTAATTATTTGGTTGTTTGATGCACATTTGATAACTTGTACATATACCTTTATTTATAAAATCTTTTTTCTGTCTGATCTTGTTCCCTTTTTGTTGTTAACTGCTTTTCCTGACATGTTTAGTCTAACAACGCTTTAGGGCCTTTCTAACTTAGGTAGCACACTTCTTTACCGCTCGCTTGACTTTATTCTTTCTTCATCGTCTTAGGGTAGAGGCAATGCTTACCCAAGCTCCTACTTCGCCCTACCCTTTGCCAAAAAAAGGTAAGGGAGATGCTGCTTTCAAACTTGGCTCATAAGATCAAGGGAGATCTTTAACTAGGTATCGCGCTGTTCTCGACCTTGTCTTACAAGACAAGGGAGATCTGTAACTAGGAACCATATTGTTCTCGACCTTGTCTCACAAAACAAGAGAGAGAGGTTCACTTAGCTGGACTCCACAGGGGTAAGGGAGATGTATGACTGGAAACCATGCTAACCTTGCCCTACAAGACAGGGAAGAGGTCCTTCTTTCTGACCTCGCCCTAGTCGTACAGATACAAGGGAGGATTTCAAATGGTAACTGTTTTGTTCTCAACCTTGGCACTCTCACGCAAGAGGGAGACTCACTAGGAACCATGCTATTCCCAGTCTTGGTGTTTCTAACCCAAGGGAGATGTTTACTATGCTTACTGACCTCATCCTTGTCGTAGAGAGGCAAAGGAGGATTTTAACTGGGAACCTTACTGTCTCGACCTTGGCGTTCCCTCGCAAGAGGGAGGCTCACTTAGGAACCGTGTTATTCCCGATCTTGGTGTTTCTAACCCAAGGGAGAGGTTCATTAACTGACCTCGTCCTCGCTGTATAGAGGCAAGGGAGGATTTTAACTAGGAACCTTGTTGTTCTCAGCCTTGGTGAACTCACACAAGAGGGAGACTCACTAGGAACCATATTATTCCCGATCTTGGCGTATCAAAACAAGGGAGAGGTTCACTCTCTGCACTGTACAAAATACTTGCAAATATATCTCTTTAATTGAATAACTGAAATTTTATTGGGTGACCTCGTTAAAAAACCCTTATAAGGGAAAAAGAGTGTCCCCTAAAAACTGTGTACAATGCAATAACTTAACTGAAATAAAACTTAAGGTTGGTCGCGTTCCACGTATGAGGGATCGCTCCACCTTCTAAGGTCTCGAGCCTGTATGCTCCATTCCCAAGGGCCTCTGTCACTGAAGGGACCAGTTCACTTGGGAGACAACTTGTTTTCTAGCTGATACGGGTGGGCCTTTCGCAACACCAGGTCGGCGACCTGGAACTGCCGAGGTCTCAGCTTGGAGTTGTATTTGTACTCCACCCTTCTCTTTAAGGCTTCAGCCTTAATTCTTGCTTCTTCCCTTACTTCATCTAGTAGATCCAGGTTCACCTTTCTTTCTTCATTGGATTATTCAGCCACGAAGTTCTGGAAACGTGACGAGTTCTCCTGGATTTCTACAAGAATCATCGCGTCCGAACCATACACCAAGCTAAAGGGTGTTTCCTTGGTGGTGGAGTGGGGAGTGGTGTGGTAAGCCCACATAATTCTAGGAACTTCTTCTGCCCAGGTCCCCTTGGCTTTTTCCAGCCTTCTCTTCAGACATCTGAGCAGGACTCGGTTGGCAGACTCGACCTGTTCATTTGTTTGGGGGTGTTCGACCGATGCAAACACCTGCTTTATTCCAAGTTCTGTGCACAGCTTGCCTAACTGTTGGTTTGCAAATTGGGTGTCATTATCGGACACCAAACATTTTGGAATTCCAAAACGGCATACTATATTCTTCCACGCAAAGTGTTGGACCTTGTGGGTTGTGATATGCGCTATTGGCTCAGCCTTTATCCACTTTGTGAAGTACTCAATGGCAACCACGAGGTACTTCATTTTTCGCACTGCTAACGGGAATGGCCCCAGAATGTTGATCCCCCAGGTATGAAACGGCCATGGGCTATGAATCGATCTAAGCTCTTCTGGTGGCACCTTGTGCCAGTCAGCATGTTGATGGCACTGCTTGCACCGTTGTGCATACCTCATGCAGTCTTCCCTCATGGTTGGCCAGTAGTATCCTGTGCGAATGGCCTTTGATGCGAGAGCTCGACCACCGATGTGACTTCGGCATATCCCTTCGTGAAGTTCTACCATAATGCGCGTGCATTGTTCACCACTTACACATACTAGGATAAGGTGAGTATACCCATGTCTGAACAATTCCCTGTCGATTAGGGTGTATTTGCTTGAATTCTTCTTGACTACTCTGACTTTTGTGGGTTCCAGCGGGAGTATCCCATCAGCCAAGTAGCGTCGGTAGGGTGTCATCCAGGTTTCGCCACTTTCCACTAGGAAAACGTGCATTGACTCTTCCCCTGATGACGCGTATGTGCTTATTTTGGGCGTTTTCATGGTTTCTTGAGTCAGCGATCAATGACTTCTCTTAATACCTTCTGAGGTGTTTATTTGTTGGACTTCTGTTGTGTTGTTTGTGGTTGATCGAGGTGTCCTCAGGGTCTCCTGTATGACTGTCCTATGCCTGCCCCCCTTGCCTGAACTGGCGAGCTTTGCTAGCAAGTTAGCTCGGGCATTCTGTTACTGGCCTTGAAAGCAAACCACAGGGCCTGCTCGATCAACAACCCGTTTGGTCCTTCCAAGATGACACCAACCCCACTACCCTGTTGGTTAGAGGACCCATCTACGGAGATGACCCATCTAAAACCTGCTTCCTCTTAGTTCGTGGCTGCCAAGGAGAGCTCTACTACGAAGTCAGCATAAACCTAGCCTTTAATAGGTCCTTTGGGTTCGTACTACAGGTCGAACTCTGATAGCTCAACGGCCCAACGCACCATCCGTCCTGCCACATCGGGTTTCTATAAGACCTTGCGAATGGGCAGGTCTGTCATTACGATCACAGTGAAGCTCTGGAAGTAGTGGTGAAGTCTTCGCGCTGAAAATACTATTGTCAAGGTTGCCTTCTCTATGGCCTGGTATCTCACCTCAGGCCCTTGCAAAACCTTGCTCATGAAGTATATCGACTTTTGTACCTGATCCTGCTCCTGAATAAGGACCGAACTAACCGCCCGATTTTTGACTGCGAAGTACAAGCGAAGCGGGGTGCCTAGCTACGACTTGCATAGTACTGGTGGGTTGGCCAAGTATTCCTTCCACTTGAGGAACTCCTTGGTCCAGACGAACCTACTATTTCTCTTGAGATACTGGAAATAGGGATGCCCCTTATCTCCTCCTGCTTACACAAATTTGGACAAAGTCGTCATGCGCCCTGTCAACTGTTGCACCTCCTTCACTAAGATCGGGCTGCGCATAGCTATAATCGAAGTGCACTTCTCAGGATTTGCCTCTATCCCACGCTCAGTGAGTAGGAACCCTAAGAACTTGCCGACCTCTACCCCAAACACACATTTTTTGGGGTTCAGTGTTAACCTGTACTTAGCTATTGTGGTAAATAGCTCTTCCAAATCAACGACGTGCTAATCTTTCACCTGGGAGGTGACCACCATGTCGTCCACATATGCTTGGACATTTCACCCTATCATGGGCGCAAGTACTTTGTCCATCAGTCGCTGGTAGGTCGCCCCTGCATTCTTGAGCCCAAAGGGCATCACTTTGTAACAGTAATAGGAGAGCTCTGTCATGAATGTCGTCTTGCATTTGTCCCTAGGATGCATGCGGACCTGGTTGTACCCCAAGAAAGCATCCAGGAAGCTAAGGAGTCTGCACCCTGAGGCGTTGTCTATTAGGGCGTCGATGTTAGGCAGCGGGTAGGAGTCCTTCGGACAAGCTTTATTGAGATCTGTGAAGTCCACGCACATCCTTCACTTCCCGCTGGCCTTCTTGACCAACACTACGTTCGCCAGCCACTCTGGGTATTGGATCTCCCTGATGTGGCCAACACTCAGCAGCTTCTGGGTCTCTTCTCTGATGAGATCACGCCTATCATCATTGAACTTTCTCCTTCTTTGGCGGACAGGTCAGACCTTTGGGCCCATGGTAAGGTAATGACACAGGAAATCGAGGTCAATGTCAGGCATGTATGAGGCTGACCATGCGAAAGCCTCCATGTGTCGTGCTATGACCTCAACAATCTGGTCCTGTGCTTCTTGGCCCAAAGACTTGCCAAGCTTGAACTTCTTACCCCCGATCTCCCTATCCAGCACTTCTTCTGCAGGCTCGGGTCGTTTCTCCCGGGAGATCTTAAGACGGGTGACCCCTTCTTCCCTTGAAGGTTAGGTGGTGACTGCGCACACTCCTCTCTTGGTCTTGAGGTTGTTCTCGTAGCACCTCTTAGCCTCCTTCTAATCAAACTTCAGGGTGATCACAACTCCTTCAAAGGAAGGAAACTTCATCTTCATATGCCTCGAAGAGGCTACTGCTCCCACCCTGTTTAAAGCAGGCGTGCCCAAAATAATGTTATAGGCTGATGGAGCATTAACAACAAGGTACCTGATGTTGGCGGTGCGAGAAGTCGTGCCATCAGTGAAGGTTGTCCTCAACTCTACATGTCCCCGCACTTCTACCTGGTCTCCCGCAAAACCATACAGACAACCATTGGGCGACGTCTGATCTCACAAAATGTCTTTGGGCGACATCTTATCAGTGAATCACTGAAGGGTCTTGCCAACACTCCCTTCCTGAAGGCATGCACCGACATGTCTTCGTCCTTGGTGTGCAGCTTCACCACCTGTGCCCCGAATCTGTTTAAGAAATCTTTCAATGACTCTCCCTAGTACTGCTTTACATCAAAAAGATCGTAAGAGACTGGAGGAGGAGCTCGATTGACAATGCATTGTTCTCTAAACAGCGTTGAGAATTGGTCGAACGAAGTAATGTGTCCGTCATGGAGACTGACGAACCAGTCCAACGCTGTGCCTGACAACGTACTCATGAATAGCTTGCAGTGCATAGCGTCGGAACCTCCTGAAAGCATCATCTGGGTGTGCAAAGTTGTGATATGAGCCTCTAGGTCCTCTACACACGTGAAGGTGACCTTCGGGCCCATGAATGTGGCTGGTATCACAGTGTCCATGATCGCCTGAGAGAATGGCATGGGGCGAGCCCTAGCTGGTGTGCGCAGAGCTCGCTCATCCACAGCACGCTCCCCCGCCTGCTGCAAACTTTGCGCAGTTCCTCATTGGTTCTGCGCAGCTCTTCGTTGCTTGCTTGTGATGCGGCCAGGTCGATCGGGAAGCGATCCTGATCGACCCTGGACGCCGCTACCGCCTGCTGAAGAGCATGTATAATCTCCATGAGTTGTTGCAAGGTGACGTTGTTGCAGGGTCATTTAAAATAAAACCAATTCAATTCAACAAATTTTATTATCTCGAAAATTGTGTGGAATTCCCTATAAAAAAATTATAAAGGTTTATAAAAATTAATTTTTTCTATGTCATATCACTAAAAGAATGTTAAGTATCTATAATAATAACAACTTAATTACTTATACACTTAAATGTTAATAGTAAGATCTTATAATTTTTAATATTTTTTATTATGTTAACATTTTTATTAATAATTTAATGATATATTAATAATGGATTAAGGTTGTTTAATGTTAAAGAATTAAACATACAATGAAATTCTTGTATAAAAAGATTTTCATTATTAAAACCACTTAGTTACAATCCAAAAATAAACCCTTCTTTGACGAAAGATTATTTCTTTGACTAGATGTGTTTCAGACTTATATACAGACAAAAAGAAACCCATCACAAATGAAAAAACCTTTTACGCTTAACTCACAAATCCTTTCCTCTATTCTGTAGTATTTTTCCCCTTTTTTTATAAGCCTTGTTACTTTATTAGAACTATCCTTTATAAAGAATTAAAATGAAGATTTACTATTTTTTTTATTTATTTTAGATTATGCAGTGAATTACTTAAAAATTAGACATGTACACTTTAATAGTATTATTATTTGGTGTTTGTTTTATGCTGTTTTTCAGCCTATTTTTTCTTTTTCCCAGCAAAGGTCAACCCTTGTTGAGATTGATTTATTATAAAGATAGACCAAACAATGTTATTGGATATTATTATAATACACGTTTATAAATAATTATTGAATTCCAAAACCGCCAAATTAGCCTCTTCGATTTGATTGCCAAAAAAAGCAGAAACAGAGCCCAAAGCCCTTTTAGCTTGCTTAGCTGTAATATGTTAAGTACAAACTTAAAACTACACATTCAAAGATGAAACTAATTATATTTATGACTTAAAGTAGGTTTCAAGTGGCTATTATGACATCGGTTATTTTTTTAATATTCAATAAAGTTTCTCTTTAAATTGAGTACTCAATGACTTAATTATTTTTGTTTAAGTTCTTAAGTTTCTAAAATATTTTTAAAATTTTGGTTTGATTTCTTAATATTTTTTATTAGATATTCAAAAAAAAAAACTTATATATTAAGCTCCAAAAGCTTATTTCTTTTTATCATAACAACTTGTTTGTTTTCTATTGAGATAACGATACCTTAACACGGTTTTATTCACATAACACTCAATATATATATATATATATATATATATATATATATTTAAGTTTTTAAAATATTTTTAAAATTTTGGTTTTATTTCTTAATATTTTTTATTAGATATTAAAAAAAAAACTTATATATTAAGCTCCAAAAACTTATTTCTTTTTATCATAACAACTTGTTTGTTTTCTATTGAGATAACGATACCTTAACACGGTTTTATTCACATAACACTCAAAAAAATTATTATTTTATCATAATATAATATTTTATTTCAGAAAACGATGATAAAATAGTTATTTTTTACTATTCCAGTAGTAAAAAAACTTTATATATATATTATACGATGACAAATCATATGAATTCGGGTAATAAAAAATGAAAAAGTTCTTCTTTAACCCCACTCTTTACAAATAAATCTATTATACAATAGAATAAAATATTATATTATAATAAAATAATAATTTTTGTAAATTTTAAATGAATGAAAATGGTGTAAGTTCTATCATTACCCATAAAAAAATAGGATAAAGTTGGTTTGATAATCTAATAATAAAAAACAACTACTTTATATCATTTAATTATAAATTTACTTTTTTATTGTATTTTTTTTTTCAAAACTGTCACATAAAAAATTATATATGAACTACTAGCGTTATCATCATTTTTGTTTATTTAACTGAAAGATTGATTAGAAATTCAAAATAAAAAGGATGTATTATAAAGCTAAAAGTTATTTAAGTTTATCTATAAAATGATGAGCATTAATAGTATACTTGGTTACAGTGGCTTTCTTTCCAACTTTACAAAGTAATCAAATTTCAGCTTCACTGGGACATGCTTGGGCTAATTTTTGAAGGTTTTCAATGATCATTACTAGTTTTGTGTTAAATCGATTCACAAAGCACTTTGGCAGCCATCCTGCAGGATCCAACTGAAAACAAAACAAAACAAAGAGAAAGCAGTGAGAAGTTATGTTAACGAGGAATGCAAACAACATTTTTATTCTAGGATTATTAATTACCTGAACAACATAAGTGACCACACATGAATCATCTCCCAGCTTCTCTACCACCCAACCTGACTGAAGCAACAGTCCTCTGATCGCATTACTTTGCTTCGGATGCAACCCTGCAGCTATTTCCTTTGGCAGTGAAGCAACTGCTACCACCTACAACACCCCATTAAAATTTTGTTCAATGATTTCAAACACAAAAGCTACATTAGTACTCACTAAGGTAGTAAAAGTTTTGATGTTGGTAGGATTTTTCGTACTAACCAAGGTGCCATCTTCCATGGTTTCA
The DNA here is from genome assembly GCF_051622355.1 of Phaseolus vulgaris. NCBI lineage: Eukaryota > Viridiplantae > Streptophyta > Magnoliopsida > Fabales > Fabaceae > Phaseolus > Phaseolus vulgaris. The sequence continues at coordinate 21,414,801 of NC_143500.1, forward strand.
CGGCGTTCATAGACAATGAATTCCCTGTTTCTGAAGAGAGGCTTAGAGTTATCTCCGAACCTAAGGCGAATTATGCTGAGGTTGTCTTCAAGATCTTTTATGTACCTGGCTTCCACCAGATCAGAGTCCCATTGCTGGCTTAATAAAATAATAAAAAACTAAGATCAGAATGTAATTCCTTAATCAAATTGAACCCCCATGACAAGGAACAGACTACATTCACATGTACAAAGAAGAGGAATAAAGAAGAAAGTAAAAGACGAGGAATCGTGCAATTTTTTGTCATTCCTATGTATGCCAGCCACAAACTAAAAAATAAAAATAGGATTAAGGACATGCTAGAGACAAAAGTTTTCTTTTCAACATGCTGGATGGGAATCTAATCCTCTTAACTCTCCTGTTTATGGTTTACTCTTTTTTTTTTTTTTTCTCTTTTTCCTTTTCTTTTCCTTTTATTCACATTCACCTCCCTCACAAAATATCACTTTATTTTCTGTCATTTTTCTGAGAAAATTGGCATTCACCTTTGCAGCATCAATGGCATTGGCCACTGTGATGAACTGTTGGGGAGAGACAGATCTAAGAACCCAACGGCTGCGAAATGTGTGGAGTGAGCCTGACCTGCGTTTTGATATCTCCACTCCGTTGTCAAGAGTTAGAACCTTCCATCCATCATTGTCATTTCCTCTGTTTGTATCTGAAGCTGCCAATAACTCTTGTATACAGCTTTCACTTGCAAACTGCACATACCTTCTTAGGGAGTCCTCGCTAATAGACCTTCAACAAAATCATGGTGAGAGAGAATCTTAATTTCTTGAACAGATAAGTCATAACAAGATTGAACAAACTTGTCACTGCATGTGTCAAACACGAACAGACAGACTCTCAGGAAAAAATTTCTCATCAGAAATGAAAATGCTTAGTTTAGTTTGGTATTCACCAGGATCGGCTGCAAGGTGCAGGGCTGCTGTTCATCGTGGCTGGAATGAGGGGTATCAATGGCCTACTGGTGTTGAATTCTTTACAACAATAAAACACTTGGTAAATTGGAAGGCGTATACAATATATATATTTATACACGTGTTGTGTTGTGAGGTGTGATGTGATGATACGAGTGGTTTAAAGAGAGGTTGAGAAGTGCAAAATAATATGAAGTGGGTAGAGGTGATTGTTGCACATGCAGTGCCAGAAGAACCTTACATGATTAGAGCAATAACCCTCTCTCTAGATAAAAGATAGATTCTTTTCTTCCAAAAAGGCAGCAAGAACAAGGAAAGAAAATATGATGCACATGGAGTGTTGGTGGCTTTTGTGAGGGGAACAAAACATTAGAAAACAAAATACAAGAAATTCATCCACAGATAGAGAGTTATATGTATTTCATATAGAAAATCAAATAAGAACAAGAAGATTCAAATACCACGCATAGTTTAACTAGGGAATTTGTAGCAAGAAAGACACAGTGACACTTGATGGTTTGAACCGTGTGGTGTATGGGGTATGGTTTTACATACAAAGAAAAAGTGTATTTGATTGTTGTTTATTGTGGTGTATCTTGAAAGGAGAATCCCCACCACTTTGGAATGTGAGACCCCAGTCACGTGTGATGATAGTTGATAGAGCTGGATTGCATTTGAAACAGCAAGGCAAGCAGAGCGGTCCCAATGAAGTGTTTGGCAGGGTATTTGGGATTGTCCTAAGCGTAACGTTAGGTGCAGTAGCAACAACTAACTTCCCATTCTATTTAACCAAAAACTTCTTTCCTACACTTTAATTTATATTATATACTAAGCCACATATGCTTCTGATATGTGACCACACTTGTGTTGAATTCCACATGCTCTAGTTTGTGGAGCAGTTAAACACCGAAGTGGGCGCCGAGTAGTGCTCCTTTTTCACACATTTAACAAAGTGACAGCAACGTTACGCTATGATAAGTGATGTACATGTGTACAATGCTGGTGTTTTAAAAAAGACACCCAAAACAAACTATAATGAAAGCAAGAAATTTATCCATTTAGATACACCTTCTACAATTTCATTACATTCATTATTACATCCACCTTATGAAATATAAATAAACAAAGGAGTGGTTATGTTTATTTCAATTCATTTGTGTGTAGCTCTTGTTAGAAGTAGCATGCTAGGACAATTTAGTGGAACAAAAGTACAGGAATTATTTTTAAAAGGAACAGAATTCTATGTAATATGTGCCAACTGTAAATTGAAAATAGAAAATGGTATAGGGTAGCATGAAGAAGGTCCAACTTGCATCATGCTTAATTAGATAAACTGTGATTTTGTATTGATCTATGAATCCAGGTTGTCCTGTTTCCAACATTAGGCATATTGACAACTGATCCTGCCTTAAAATGCCAAGTAAACTTACAAAAGCATTTATTACAAAGCATATCATCCAACTGCTTTTCTCCAATCCAATCATTGCCCATATATATATATATATATAAAGGGGGAAAGAATTTTGAATATGATGTTTAATTACTATTTCTAGCAGGAACAGGATCATGACTTTCAAGATCATCCACTTAAAAGACAATACCCAGAATAATACTTAAAAGGAGATCCACTTTTGCTTTCCATGCTTCAAACCAAAAAATGTAGCACATTCTTTAATACTTATTTTTGGTCCAGCAATTCTCCATGCTCTTGGATTTAGATTTTATAACCTAATTGGGAGAAGAATTTTACTAAACATTGGCTTCAAAGTAACTATTTATATGGCACTTAGTTTTTCTGTCTATCTTTTCAAAAACGATCTTGCGAGAGAGCAGTGTATTTACTAGAAGGCTTGATTCCCGTAAAAAAAATGGATGACCTACTCAATGGAGGAGCTGAAACCAACCTCTGGCTGACAAGGAAACAGCCACTAGACCTTTGCTTACTGCTATACTAAAACTACTAAGATATCTAGGTTAGAACTATAGCTATATTCAGATTAAGAAAACAAGAGTAAACTAAATTCTTCTCTCTACTCTATCATTTATGATGATCTCAAATGATCAAAATTTAAGAGTGGGCTTGATGGACCGTGGTGTAATAGCCACCATGGTCAATTGTAATACAACTACATTATTTATGTCACATAACATAAGTCCAGTGGGAACCTAGAACATGACTTTGGAACCTTGTAAGTTGTTGGATATTACCCACACATGGTTGTGTTGGATGTACATGCACAGACCAATAATGTACATGAAGCCCCAAGAACCAAAAGGTGGGACTCGGAATTATTAGACATGTTTGGACAGCCCTACAACCAGTATGATTATGGGGGCCAAAAACCACCATTCTGCTACTCTTCAAAAATCAAACCAAAGTAGTTCTTTGGAAGCTACATTCTGCACCTCCATAATCTAAACGTTATCTCCATGTAATTTGAAAATTTAGTTTTACCCTCTTAAAATTGTGTTTCAGAGTGTGAAATACGATGTATTCCGAAATTGTATTATGGGAGTGTGTACTCATAATATATTATTTTTTATTTCTTTAAAATATTTTGATATTTTTTAGAATTAATTTCAAATACAATTCATTTATTTTAAAAAGTCATTTTTGTATTTTAAATACTGTTCCGGCCGGTTGACCGGGATCGTCTTTGCGCGAGGCTTGTCCTCGCGAGTTAGGGCACCTTCGTTATGCTCCGTCTGCGATACCTGAAAAGAAGTGAACAAAGGGGCGCCCTCGCGGCCGTTTGCACTCCGACGATCAAGTCAGCTAGCGAGAAACATTCAAGGTGACGCACCCTCGAGGTGGTAAAAAATAACTGTGCTAGAATACTAAAATTGGGTTGCCCTAATTGTCTTGTGCTCACAGTGGGTGCGCAGCAAAAGCAACTAGGGTTTTTGTTTTGTGTAAACTGCGAGAATTAGGTCAAAAACTCGGTCCTTTTCAAACACCCCAAAGTCCCTTTTTATACACCTCTCGCATTTAAAACGTGTTAAAGCGCATTGAGAGCGTATCAAAATATTCCTTGGAACGTTCGAATCTTAACTGAATTAGCGCGTACCTTGGCAATCTTTCACTGAAACATTTACTGGGCACGTGCTAATTGTCACGTGTCCTTCTAACTTGATCGTCATTCTGTGCGGAGGGCCTCACAGCGCCGTAACCCAACTTAGGGTTAACCCATTGTGTGAGTCCTCCTTCCTTGAAGTGCATCTGGCGCTTGGGGTGACGTGCTGGGTGTCAACTCACGCGCCCCAATCACTAGTTACTTGCCCTAGGGGTGTGTCTACCTTTCTCTCGTACCATGCACATGGTTCTCCCCTAGTCATGGCCCTCTCAAGGGGTCGTATCTATCCCAGGGTCTCCCAGCAGTTGCGGGGGTACTTCACGAGTCAGGATACCCCCTATTGGTGCTAGAACTTATGGCCTTGAAGCCACCTTATTCTTCCCCCTGTTACTGTTCTGGACTGTCGAGGCCCAAGGCCTCCTTGCGGCGTCTTTGCTTGGCTATGCCTCTCTTGGGCGACGCCTCTCCTGGGCGATGCCTCAGCGAGGCGATGACTTCGAGCGGTCAATCTATTGACTTTCTTCCTTGGGTCCCTTGAGGGGTCCCACCACGTGTTGACTTTGACCTTTGGTCAACGCCCGGGGACGGGACGGTACACAAGCCCCCCAGTCTTGAGCTGATAACTTGTTTCAGCAAAAAAGACTAAGGCCTCGCCCTATGGTCCACGTGGTATTTTGATGACATGTCACTCTCTGACAGGTTGACGTGACAGTCCTTTGTTCAGTTTGACTTGACACTCTCTGAGCTTTTGACGCGACATACTCTGTGTGATGATGTGACGCTACCTTCGAGGACCCTGACGATGTGACATTTTCTGAGCGTGAAAGGTGACGCCTTGGGTCGTACTTTAATCACTTGACACGTGGCTCATCGCACGGTGCCCATTTGACGCTTCTTGCGCTTCAATTGCAACGTTTAAGCCCTCGAAATCCCGCGCTTCAACTTGTTGTTCTATTCGCTCTCTCACATTTCTTCATACTGTTCACCTTCTTTTCCAAATAACTCTCTCTGCATTCTTTCTTCGACGACTCTTTCCCTTTACTATACTGTTGAACCCTTTTTTTCTTCTTCAATCTTCAGTTTCCTCGTTAACGGTACGTGCCAAAATGACGGCCAACCCTCCTCCCCCAGAGTTAATCATATGGACCTTTACACATGGGCTCCGGACGAACTGCTTGACGAGTGCTTGAGTCTAGTTTCCGCCAAAGCTTGAAGGGACCATGTAGGGGATCCAAGCACCTACGATCATCGCGCCTTCCGAAAAGGCACGATGATGATATCGTAGTGCTCCCTTGCACTCTAGGGGAGCCGGTGTGCGGGGATGAGCGGGCCAACAACGGGGTCCCCTTTTTCTATTTCTATTAGGTGGTCTTCAAGTGTGTAGGCGTGCGCTTGCCTTTCTCCAGGTTTGAGAGGGAATTGCTAACGGAGATCAATATTGCTCCAGCCCAGCTGTACCCTAACAGTTGGGCCTTTGTTAAGGCTTTCGACATACTGAGCGAGTTCTTCGGGTGTGCACCTTCTGTTGATATCTTCATTCATTTCTTCGAAGTGAAGCGACAAAGGAATAACCTCTGGGTGATTCTCAGCAACATTCCTGGGAGGGTCCTTTTAACCCTATTCCAGCACTCCTTCAAGGGGTGGAAATGATGGAAAATTCATGGAGCTCTTCTCGGAATCATGATCAAAGGGTGCGGAAGCTATGGATTGAGATGTGCAAGATCCAACTAGGAGCTATGGTGATCTTGAAGGTGCATGATGTGTATGGAAAGAGGGAGGTTCGGCCAGCCCTATGGTAGGTGATGAATGTGAAGATTAGATCCTAGAAATTAGGGAAAAGCAATGTATGGCACAATGTTGGCAGCATAACATTACTCTCATTAATCTTGCAAATACATGAGCTAGGCATCTCCTTTTATAGGCTAAGGAGGCCGTAAATCCTAAGCTAAGAGAAGATGAAATGTAAGCCAATTGAAATGTAAATGTGAGGCACATGGGTGCACATGGATTCACATGGCTACCAAAACTGTCCCTTGATTAGTGAAGGCTTCTAGAAACCTTTGTTAATCAAGGTTAACTCCTCCTTAATTCTAATGTGCAGAAAAATAAACATTTGTCCACATGGCTATGCTATTTACACCCCAATTAAAGCTAAACTACACTTGTTGGGTCTTCACGGAATTTGTGCTAGTAAGCCACTCTCCCATTCATAGCTTTGATCCAAGTCTCCTTCTCCTAGACGCTCCTAGCTTGGTCCTCTTGTCCTAGACGCTCCTAGCTTGGTCTTAGACGCTCCTAGCTTGATCTTGGACGTTCTTGACTTGGCTCTTGCTTTTCATGAAAGGTTGTGCTTGGCCCTCTTCCATCATCCCCTCCCTCTTGAAAAGGATTTGTCCTCAAATTCAATGCTTTTGCTTCCTAGGGGAATGGTTGTGGTTGGATGGTGTCCATCATCTTCTCCTTCTTGAGAAGATCTATCCTCAGATCTTCAGACTAGATCTCGGATAGCAGCCTCTTGCTTTGAGAACTAGGATTGCCCTCCCGGGTCAAACGTGTACCTACGGAAATCATCAAATAAAGCAGAGGTGTTAGTTTGAAGATTTATTTCACTAAGTTGCCATGTTTGTTTTTCCTTTGTTTTAGGCAACTTTTCACAATATTTCTTTTTTGATGGTTGTATGTGTTCTATAATCATCTCATGTATTTGAAAATGTTCATTTGTGGTTACTTTCTCTTTAGGCATAAATCCTATAGAAGATGGTAACAACTTAAAAAGAGAAAGATGATTTTGCCCACAAATGACCTCAAAAGTAGAAATATAAGTAGCTTTGTGAGCTACTTTATGGTATGTATGCTCATCTCTAGAGTTGTGTTTGTCTTTTATGATTATTCTAGGCATAACAGAAAGAACTAGATTTTCAAATGTATTTTGACCATGCCTTTGAGGATGATAAGATTTTAAAGTGTACAACTTAGTTGCAAGTTTTCCAAAGAGAATCCTCAAATCATGGTTTGCGAAATTTGGAGCTCTATCCAACACTATGCTTGAGGATAAACCATGAAGATGTAGCACTTCTCTAGAGAAGAGTTTATCCATGAAAATCGAATCAAAACCTTTTGTTGTCTTAGGAAGCTCTAAAATGAAATTTGTGTCTTCCCAAGGATCATTTAGAAAAGGGTAAGGATTATAGAGTTCTTGAGACATTGCCTTAGGTGTAGTTTGAAAATAAGAGTTGTACCTAAAGTAATGTCTTTGAACCTCTTTTCTCATGGGTGACAAAAGTTTTCCTTTTAAAAGCTCTAGAGTTTCATCAACTCTCATTTGGCCCATGAGTTCTCCTTCATGTAGACTTTTTCTCTTATGTGTAAGGATAGTCTCGTTGTTACAACCATTGTTTATGGAAATTTGTACACTTTGCAATGGTTGTCTCAATAAGACATGACAAGTTGCTCTAGGCACTACTTCACACAAAAAATTGTTTGTGTAGATGCTTATAGATAACTTGACATTCTCTTGGGGATATCCTAGCACATATGAGAAATAGTCTTTATCTATGCAAGCTTCTTTTAAAGACTCTTCTTTTTTTTGCTTATGCTTGCAAGTGTTCCTTTACAAGAGGTAAGGCTAGGTTGTTCAACAAGAAGCATGTTTTCAAGGGTATTAATGTGCTTGACTTGTTGAATGACCTTGTGGGAAGGAACACTCTTCTCCCACACCCTTTGTTTCCCAAAAGTTTTCTCTTCATCCCTTTTATGTTTCATTTGGATTTGGTCTTTTACCACTTGGGAATGTGGTAAAGGGCTAAGTACAAACTTTTTGTGCTTGTGGATGAAGGAAATCTCGTTAGTTAGACCATCATGCAAGGTTTTCTTATCAAATTGTCATGGTCTACCTAATAAGATGTGGCAAGCTTCCATAGGTACTACATCACATAAAACATTGTCTTTGTAGTTACCTATAGAAAACTTGATTTCCACTTGTTTGTCTACACGTAGTTCTCCATCCTCATTGATCCATTGTAAATTGTAAGGTTTTGGATGAGGAACTACTTGTAGATTTAGTTTCTCAATCAATCTAGTGCTACAACAATTGCAGCATGATCCACCGTCCACAATAAGAGAGCATATATTTTCTAAAACATTGCATCTAGTATGAAAGATGTTCTCTCGTTGTGTCTCGATGGATGCACTAGGTTGATTGTGGAGGATTCTTTGAATCATCAATAAGTCCCCCTCCAAAGGATTTATCCTCTCTCCTTCCCCCTTTTCTTGTGTACTAGGTTCATCCTCACCACTAGTGTACTCATCTTTTCCTTTTAAGAACAAAGCCCTTTGGTTTGGACATTGCGCTTGCACATGCCCTCTTCCAAAACACTTAAAACACTTGGTGTCCCTAGCACGGATGGATGGGGTGGAGGCATCCTTCACTAAAGGTTTGGTAGTTTCTTTGGGTTCGTCTCTAGATGTGCTACCTTCCCTTTTAAAGTCTTTCTTGGGATAAAAGTTGGAGTAAGAACCCACCCTTTGACTTGAAGTTTTGCGCAAATTTTGTTGTTCAACTTTAATGCAAAGTTGAACCAAGTCATTCAAGTCTTGGTAGGGTAGAAGTTCTACTATATCCCTTATCTCAAGGTTGAGCCCACTTAGAAACCTAGATATGGTGGTGGTTTCTTCCTCTCTAATGGATGCCTCATGTAGAGCTCCATTTTCTGCCTATACTCTTCCACACTCATGTTCTTTTCTTGGAGTCTTTGGAGCTTGTCCATTAACTCCCTATGGTAGTAGGAAGGTATGTGGCGACGTCTTAGGGCTCCCCTAAGGTCATTCCAATATTCTATGGGAGGCTCCCTATGAAGACGTCGGTCTCTCTCTAGAGAGGTCCACCAATACATGGCATTGCTTTGGAAACTAAGGGTTGCTAAGGGTACCTTCCGCTCTTCACTCACCCTATGGCAAGCAAAGAGTTGTTCTACTTTCATCTCCCAATCTAGGTATACCTCTACATCTTCCTTACCATAGAAATGGGGTAGGTCTACCCTTACTTCCCTTGGGCTCTCTTCCTCTCTTCTTCTTGTTCTCCTAGGGGGTGGTTGGTAATAATCATGGATTCTAAGGCTCCCTTCCCCTAGAGACTCATTACTTTTAGATGCATGAGTAGGAGACTTTTTTTATTTTTGTGATTTCTCTTCTTGGGCTTTAGTCAACTCATTAATTTTAGTCTCATTCTCCAATTGTCTAAAAGAAATCATTTGCACAACTTGTGAAACTTCTTTCAAAAGGGTTTTTATAGATTTTACTTCACTTTCAATAGACTTTGGAGAGTGAGGAGAAGAAGACATGGCTAAAGCTTTGTGTATACAAGTATTTTACCTTGAGAAAATTTAGGAAAGTCAAAGAAGGTAGTTTTCCAGGTAAGGGAGGTGAGTCACAAAGGACTACTTAAATACCAAGCCTTTGCCTTAGCCAAAAACTATCCCTCAATGTCTTCACACAAAGCTTTCTCTTAGTAAACCACTTAGAACACAATTAAGTTGAGAAATCAGATTTTAATGCAAGAAAACAATGCAAGCTAACTAATTAACCAAGCAAGACGAATTAACAAAGCTTAAACAAGGCAACACAAGTGAAAAGCGTAGCTAATTAAGCAAGGAAATGCAATTAAAAACAATTAACAATTGCTAATTAGAAAACTCTACACTAGTCGGCCCTAGGTGAGGCTTCTTGGACACTTGGAGCCCTTGAAGACACACTGACCGTCTAATCACGTAATTAAAGAAGTAATTAACACAAGTTAAGTTGCAAAGAAAATTAAGAAAACTCCCTTTGTTGATCTTTTTTTGCTATTGGCATTTCCTTGGTTGTCTTTTCTTGTTGGGCCCTCCAAGTGTTTGTGGTGTTTTGAGAAGTATTTGTTTCTGCCTTTGCTTTTGTTCTTCTTAGAATTAAGGACTTAATTCTCCAATTCCAGCACCTATCAAGAAGACTAGACCTTACTCAAGTCAAATTTCCACTCAAATAAGCACCAATTGAGAATGAATTCCAGCACCAAATTTAGAGGCCAAAGAATGAAAGCAAGAAACAATTTAATTGGAAAAACAATACCACACAAATGGAGTTAGATTGTGACAACTAGAAAGAGTTCCAAGAAATATTAGACAAGCAAATAAAGGTACTCAAATAAAGGTAGGCACACAAAATGGATCCTAAGAATAGCACTAGAATAGATTTCAAAATTAAAAAAAACAGCACCACTGGAAAATTGTTGTGGGCCAGAGAATGTGATTTTCCCCGATTTATGCTGAGCTGCCCCTTTAAGATTTCATTCTGAAAATTTATATGCAAAATATTTAAGATCTTAACTAAATTCTGGCGTTGGTTTCACTCCAAACGCATGAACCATTTTTTTTTAATAAATTTTTCAAATTCAGTGTTCAGTTACGCCAACTGTAGCGCCCAGATTTGCACATTGTTTTTAAAATATTTATCATTTTTTTTCTATTGACTCTTTTGAGCTGATTATTTTTTTTTCTTTTCTGTAACACCTCATTCTTGCATAATCCAGAGAATAAAAAATTTCCTATGTGGGAAAATAATTTTCTTAAACAAAACAACCAGCACAGAGTGATGTAAAACAGGGGATTCTGTAAAAACTGGAAAAAAAACAGCAAGAGACCAAAAGATAAACACAATGGAATTGATGAAAAGGAATTTGTGTAGCTCTAAACACAAAAATGAACTCAAGCTAAAAATAAAAGGCACCAAAAGATCAAAACACAGCAAATTCAAAACAAGTATTTAGACCCAAAATCAAGAAACAAATAAGCCAAACAAAGTACTATTTATGATTTGATGACATTTTGGAAAAACATGACTAGACAAAACACATATAGATTCAGAAATTAAAAGACCTAAAGAGCATAAAATGAATCAAATAAAATTGCAATAAAGACTAAAATACCTAAAATAAAAACAGCAACTCAAAGGTGTATGGAATCCTACCAAAAATTGCACAAGGATTGCTCAAGATCAATTGAACAAAGTGCACCGATTGGATTTTCCAAATAGCACACCAAATCAAAGTAAAAAATTAAAAATAGCAAGACAAGTATGAAAACAAGATGAACAACATGAAATAAAGAAGAACTCAAAATGAAAAAGACCAAGAACTACTCATCTTTGAAGAACCTATGCTCATGATACAAAATGATGGCAAATTCATGGAGCTCTTCTCGGAATCATGATCAAAGGGTGTGGAAGCTATGGATTGAGATGTGCAAGATCCTCCTAGGAGCTATGGTGATCTTGAAGGTGCATGATGTGTATGGAAAGAGGGAGGTTCGGCCAGCCCTATGGTAGGTGATGAAGGTGAAGATTAGATCCTAGAAACTAGGGAAAAGCAATGTATGGCACAATGTTGGCATCATAACATTACTCTCATTAATCTTGCAAATACATGAGCTAGGCATCTCCTTTTATAGGCTAAGGAGGCCGTAAATCCTAAGCTAAGAGAAGATGAAATGTAAGCCAAATGAAATGTAAATGTGAGGCACATGGGCACATGGAGCACATGGGTGCACATGGGTTCACATGGCTACCAAAATCGTCCCTTGATTAGTGAAGGCTTCTAGAAACCTTTGCTAATCAAGGTTAACTTCTCCTTAATTCTAATGTGCAGAAAAATAAACATTTGTCCACATGGCTATGCTATTTACACCCCAATTAAAGCTAAACTACACTTGTTGGGCCTTCACGGAATTTGTGCTAGTAAGCCACTCTCCCATTCATAGCTTTGATCCAAGTCTCCTTGTCCTAGACGCTCCTAGCTTGTCCTAGACGCTCCTAGCTTGGTCCTCTTGTCCTAGACGCTCCTAGCTTGGTCTTAGACACTCCTAGCTTGGTCTTAGACGCTCCTAGCTTGATCTTGGACGTTCTTGACTTGGCTCTTGCTTTTCATGAAAGGTTGTGCTTGGCCCTCTTCCATTAGGAAAGGCAAGCTCTTCAAGGTTTGCTGCTCCGACCTTGTCCCTTCTGCCCTTGACGGCTTCCCCCTGTACTGGTTGAAGGAGGCAAAAATCCTGAAGTCCAAATCTCTTAATGAGCTGCCTTCGAGCGATCGAGAGGCCTGTCGGTTCTGGCTAGCGTGGGGGGCTTTGACGCCGCCGCCTTGATAAGCCTAGAGTATAACGCTGAGGCTCTGAAAAAATATATAAGTATAAGCTTCCCTTTATAACCTTCTATTCTTTGCTTTTGCTGGATTCTTGCTTGATGCATGATTTATCTTGTCTCCTTGCGTAGTACCTTAGTTTGTGCCTGTCCTTTACTATGTTTGTCCTCTTGACGCAGATTCGAAGATGGACAAGCAACGAAGGTTGCGGCTGGCTCAAGTGTTGAGGTCCAAAGATGGGACCTCAGCGTCCCCGCTCAACCTCCAGAGGTCCCTGAAGAGTAGCTTGACTTTGTGTTTCCCACAAACATTGGATGTGTATATAATTGCCTTTTGCTTAACTTGCAACTGCCAGGAACCTTATCTGTAGTTATAACTCTTGATTTATGCTTAAATGCTATCCGCTTTATCTTTGCATGCTTGTGTCTGCTTCTGTTTTCTTTGCTATATCGCGTGCGTTACCTTCGATACTCTCCTTCATCGTGTTCGACTTTAACCCTTTAGGTAGCACGTGATCTCCTCTCCTACTCTCCCTTTTTAAGTCGTGATGCGTACCCTTCCCTTGGTCTTTCCACCAAGAAACGTACTTGGTCTACGTATTTGCGAGGAATCTCCCTTATGAAAGCGTCGCCTGCTTCGTCATTGCCCAAAGGCAAGGAAGGATTTGGTCTCTACTAGGGCCTCAACATCGCTCAAAGGCGAGGGAGGACTATATTTGTTCCTCTCTGGCATCTCAGCGTCGCTCGAGGGCGAGGAGGACTTATCTCGCATGTGCTGGGTGTCTACACTCAAGGAGGGACCTGCTTTGGGTGTCCTCAGTGTGTCTACATACTTTGGGACAAAAGTCATGCTCTGGTGTCCACGCCCATGGAGAGATCTAAACTATAGTACCGTATCGTCCATGGAGTGTCTAAAACACCAGGGTAACTCAGCCCTTATCTTTTTGCATTTGGTGCCCACGACTGAGGAGAGGCCTGCTATCGCAACACCGTATCGTCCTCAGGGTGTCTGAAAACACCAAGGTGTAACGTTCTAAACATCAGACGCTGGGGCTAGCTGTTCCTACCTGAGGACGGGGCGTCCCGAAGGAATCCCTTGACCCCTGCTTAAGGACTAGGCACCCAGATTTTAGCTTGCATCTATCGTCTGATACCGGGGCCAGCTATTCATACCTGAGGAGGGGGCGTCCCGAAGGAATCCCTTAACCCCTGCTCAAGGACTAAGCGCCCTGGTTTTTAACTTATGTCTAGTATCTGACACCGGGGCCAGTTGTTCATACCTGAGGAGGGGGCGTCCCGAAGGAATCCCTTAACCCCTGCTCAAGGACTAAGCGCCCGAATTTTTAACTTATGTCTAGTACCTAACACCGGGGCCAGCTGTTCATACCTGAGGAGGGGGCGTCCTGAAGGAATCCCTTAACCCCTGCTCAAGGACTAAGCGCCCGGATTTTAATTTATACTGATATCTGGTACCGGGCTAATTGTTCATACTTGAGGAGGGGGCGTCCCGGAGGAATCCCTTAACCCCTGATCAAGGACTAGGCTCCCGGATTTTAACTTACACTAGACATACCTGTTATCTTGCCCTGAACTCGACTCCTGCTCGATTATCTGGTGGCGACGCCTCGTGCTGGCGACGCCCTGTTCTAGTGACACCTTGTCTTGGCATCGCTATCTTGGCAACGGCTTGTCTTAGCGACGCCTTATCTTGGCGACGCTTTATCTTGGCAACGCCTTATCTGGGCGACGCCTCTTCTTGGCGACACCTCATCTTGGCGACGTCTCATCTTGGTGGCGCCTCAACTTTTCGTCTTTGTTTCTTTAACCTTTGATTTTACATTCAAATGAGAGAAAAACTAGAGCAAAAATATCTTAAACTTCTCTTTTCTTTATTTGGGTGACCTCATTAAAAAACCCCCGGGAGGGAAAAAGAGTGTCCCCTTTACAAACTTCAACTGGAATAACATCAACTGAAATAAAACTTTAAATTCGCCGCACCCTTCTAAAGTCTCTAGCTTATACGAACCATTCCCTTTGGCCTTGGTTATCCTGAACGGTCCAGTCCACTTGGGAGACAACTTGTTTTCTAATTCGTAGGTGTGGGCCTTCCTCATGACCAGATCACCAACCTGGAACTGTCGCAGCTTTACCTTGGAGCTGTACTGACGCTCCACTCTTCTTTTCACGGCCTCAGCCTTGATTTTCGCTTCTTCTCTAGCTTCATCTATCAGGTCCAGGTTCACCCTCCTTTCTTCGTTGGACTTTTCCGCCACGAAACCCAGGAAACGGGGCGAGCTCTCGTGGATCTCCACTGGGATCATGGTGTCTGATCCATACACTAAGCTGAAAGGTGTCTCCATGGTGGAGGATTGAGGCGTGGTGTGGTAAGCCCGTACAATCCTCAGTACTTCATCTGCCCACGCCCCTTTAGCCTTCTCTAATCTGCATTTCAAACCCCTCAACAAAACTCTGTTTGCTGACTCGACCTGCCCATTTTTCTGGGGGTGTTCGACCGATGCAAACACCTGATTGATTCCTACTTCTGCACATAGCTTCCCCAACTGTTGGCTCGCGAACTGGGTCCCATTGTCTAAAATGAGACGCCTTGGTACCCCGAAACGACACACAATGTTCTTCCAAAACAAAGTGTTGTACCTTGTGCGCGGTGATCTGTGCCACTGGTTCGGCTTCTATCCACTTGGTGAAGTACTCGATGGCAACGATCAAGTACTTCATCTGCCTTATCGCCAATGGCAATGGGCCTAGGATGTCAATCCCCCAAGTATGGAAAGGCCATGGGCTGTATATGGATCTCAGTTCCTCTGGCGGCGCCTTATGCCAATCAGCGTGCATCTGGCACTGCTTGCAATGCTGGGCGTATCGCACGCAACCCTTTCTTACCGTTGGCTAGAAAAACCCTGCACGTATTACCTTGGATGCCAAGGATCTTCCTCCCACGTGGCTCCCTCAAATACCTTCGTGAAGCCCAGCCATTATCCTGGTGCACTCATCGCCGCTTACACGTGTCAAGATAGGGTGCGTAAACCCATGCCTGAACAATATTCCGTCTACCACGGTGTACCTTGCGGCGTTCCTCTTAATCTTCTTGCCCTCTTCTGGTTCCGCTGGGAGAATTCCGTCCGCTAGGTACCGCCTGTAAGGGGTCATCCATGTGTCGCCTTCCTCCAAAGCACATATCTGTACGCCCCTTTCTTCTTCTGGCGAGGCCCCATAAGTACTGATGCAGGGTGCCCTCGCCGTATCTTGACTCAGAGAGCGATGACTCCTTGGTTTTCCTCTTGTTGTACTAACATGAAGGACGTCCACCCTGTTGTCTGCAACGAACTTTTGCGGCGTCTTGAGGGTCTCCTGTATTACGGTCCTCTGCCTTCCCCCCTTGCCTGAGCTAGCCAGCTTGGCAAGCAGGTCAGCTCTGGCATTTTGCTCCCTGGGGACATGCACCAACTCAAACGCAGCGAAGGCTCTCTTCAACACCTCGACGTACCTCAAGTATGCGGCCATTTGTGGATCCTTCGCCTGATACTCCCCTGTTACTTGTCCTGTGACCAATTGTGAGTCACTCTTTGCCAAGAGGCTCTGCGCACCCATTTCCTTAGCCAAAAGCATCCCTGCGATCAATGCCTCATACACCGCCTGGTTATTGCTTGCTTTGAAGGCGAAGCATAAAGCTTGCTCGATTAGTACTCCATTAGGCCCCTCTAAGATTATTCCAGCGCCACTCCCTTGCTGGTTGGAAGATCCATCCACTGAGAGCATCCACTGTGACCCTAACTCCGCCTCTTGAGAGTCTCCTCCTGGTGAAAGTTCTGCCACGAAGTCAGCGTAGACTTGTCCTTTGATGGATCCCCTGGGTTCATACTGGATATCAAAATCCGACAGCTCTACTGCCCAGCGGACCATCCTCCCTGCTACATCTGGTTTTTGAAGTACTTTCTGGATGGGGAGGTTTGTCATTACTACCACCGTGAAGCTGTGGAAATAGTGGCGGAGCCTTCGGGCCGAGAACACCACTGCTAGGGCCGCCTTCTCTAGTGACTGGTACCTCAATTCTGGGCCTTGCAAGGCCTTGCTCATGAAGTAAATGGGTTTTTGTACTTGGTCTTGCTCCTGGACCAGCACAGAACTAATGGCCCATTCTGTTACCGCAAAGTATAATCGGAGGGGAACGCCTACTTGTGGCTTGCAAAGCACTAGTAGCGTCGCCAGGTATTCCTTCAACTTGAGGAACGCTGCTTCACACTCATCCGCCCATGCAAAGCGGCTATTCCTCTTGAGGCATTGGAAATAAGGGTGGCCTTTCTCCCCTCCAGCAGACACAAATCTAGACAAAGCTGCCATCCTCTCAGTCAATTGCTGAACTTCTTTAACTGAGGTTGGGCTCCTCATGGCTATAATAGCTGCACACTTATCGGGGTTCGCCTCTATTCCCTTTTCAGTGAGCATAAATCCCAAGAACTTCCCTGCTTCCACGCCAAAAACGCACTTTTCTGGGTTTAATTTGAGGCGATATTTCGATATGGTGGCAAACAGCTCCTCCAGGTCAGCTACGTGTTGCCCCCTCTCGTGTGAAGTCACGACCATGTCATCTACGTAGGCCTGTACGTTCCTTCCCAGCATGGGTGCAAGGACCTTGTCCATCAGCCTCTGGTAGGTGGCGCCTGCATTCTTCAGCCCAAACGGCATCACCTTGTAACAATAATTGCACGTCTCCGTCATGAACGCCGTTTTGCTCTCGTCCCTGGGATGCATCTTGATCTGATTGTAACTTGAGAATGCATCCAAGAAACTCAGCATCTTGCAACCCGAGGCGCTATCTACTAATGCGTCGATGTTGGGTAGTGGTACGAATCCTTGGGGCATGCCTTGTTTAGGTCTATGAAATCAACACACATCCTTCACTTTCCATTCGCCTTCTTCAGTAGAACTACATTGGCTAGCCACTCAGGGTATTGTATCTCCCTTATGAGCCCAGCACTTAGCAGCTTCTGCGTTTCTTCCTTCACGACGAGGCATCGCTCCTCGTTGAACTTCCTCCTTCTCTGTCGCACAGGGCGAACCTTGGCATCCATGGTAAGACGGTGGCACAAAAAATCTGGGTCGATGCTTGGCATGTCTGCCGCATTCCACGCGAATGCATCTAGGTGTCGCGAGATCACTGCAACCACCTCCTCTCGTTCTTCTTGGCTCAAGAAGTGTCCTAATTTGAACACCTTACCCCCTATCTGCCTTTCTACTATGTAGTCTTCTGGTCGGGGTCGCTCTTTCTGCACATTTTCTGCAAGAGACTCGTTCGAGAAGTCCTCTTCCATAGGCGTCGCCCCAACGGACGCATCGGGCATCGCCTCCTCTGGCTCTTCTTCTGCGGACGAATCTGAGGCAGGTGGTCGTTCAATCACCATGACCACGCTTCTCTTTGTTTTTAAACTATTCTCATAGCACTTTCGGGCTTCTTCCTGGTCTGACTTGATGACTATCACCTTGCCACTAAGATCTGGCAACTTCATCTTCATGTGGCGCGTGGAGGATACTGCCCTCAATTTGTTCAGGGCGGGTCTGCCCAACAGAATGTCATAAGCAGAGTCGGCGTCAACCACCAAGTACCGGATGCTTTCGGTACGCGACGCCGTTCCATCAGTGAGCGTCGTCCTCAGCTCCAAGTAGCCACGTACCTCTACTGGGTTATCTGCAAATCCATACAAGCATCCAGTATAGGGTCTCAAGAGGTCAGGGGGTAACTGTAGCTTGTTGAAGGTCGTCCAGAACATGACATCTGCGGAACTGCCCTGGTCGACGAGGACCCTACGTACCTTCCTTCCTGCTGTGACCACTGAGATGACCACGGGGTCATTGTTATGTGGGACGACATCCCGTAGGTCAGCCCTCGTGAATACGAGGTCTGATTCCCAAGGGTCGTCTGGAAATTCCTCTGCAACTGAACTTACTGTCCTCACATACCTCTTACGTTGAGAGGCAGTGGGCCCTCCTCCAGAAAATCCACCAGAAATGGTGTGGACCTCCCCATGGACTGGCACCTCGTGTGCCTGGCCCTCCTCTGGCGTCGCCGCGTCTGGGGTTACAGTGGATCCAGCGAGATAATCCTTGAAGATACCATTCTTCACAAGCTCATCCAACTGATATCCCAGCGCTAAGCAGTTGTTAATATGGTGCCCAAATGCTTCGTGAAATTCGCACCATGATTCCTTGTGAGGTCCCAGTATCTTGTCAAACTTCGCTGGTGGCCTCAACCTGTCAGCTATATTAGGCACAACGATGAGGTCTTTGAGTTCTACCACAAAGTTGTGCCTTAGTGGTCTATTCCCCTCTCTCCTTCCTTCTGCCCGACCCCTAGGTTGGGTCCTCCTTGTCTCGTAGGTGGGCTTTCTGTCTGGGATCCTTCTCTCTATGGCAGCTTCGTGGACCCTAGTGGGTTGTGTGCGTATCTGCGCTCTTGGTCGCGCAGGCGCAGCAGTCGTGCACATCTCGTACGCCTCGCCCTCTAAGGCAATGTGTTCTACCGCTCAACGCCTTACTTCCGCAAAGGTCTTAGGGCGGCTGCGGTTAAGCGATTTACTAAAAGATCTAGGACATACCCCCTTCCTAAATGCGTATACGATCATGGGCTCGTCTGTGGTACCCACCTTCACCACCTGCGCCCCAAAGCGGCTTATGTACTCTTTCAGGGTTTCCCCTTGGTATTGCTTCACGTCGAAAAGGTCATACGAAATTGGGGTTGGGGCCCTGTTGGCGAAATACTGCTCTCTAAATAATCGTGAGAGTTGTGCGAAAGACGTGATGTGACCATCTGGGAGGCTGATGAACCAATCCATAGCCATCCCAGTTAAAGTGCTCATAAAGAGCTTGCACCTTATGGCATCAGAACCGCCAACCAACATCATCTGTGTGTGGAACGCAGTGAGGTGCGCCTCAGGATCCTCCATCCCTGTGAAGGTTACCTTGGGCCCCGTAACGTGTTGGGGATCGCTGTCTCTAGGATCGCCTGTGAGAATGGTGTTGTGAATTCTCTAGGTGGGGAGGCAGTCTTAGGCTCGTCTATATCGCGCCATCCCCGGCGTAACTCCTCGTTGGCACGGTGGAGCTCATCGTTCCTCGCCTGAGAAGCTGCGAGATTCGCCTGCATGCGCTCTTGCTCTGCTTTCTATACTGCCATTGCTTCCTGCAGCCCTTGCATCATGCCCGCTAGCTGTTGCATGGTCGTCTCTTCACTCCTAGAGCGCGCAGGTCTCATCTTCGTGACTTTCTGGAAACCTTCTTAACTTATCTGGGTTTTGAGAACTGGAACTGGAAAACTTGTGTAGTGGGATTGATGTTTTATATCGAGCCCCACGGTGGGCGCCAAATGTTCCGGCCGGTTGACCGGGATCGTCCTTGCGCGTGGCTTGTCCTCGCGAGCTAGGGCACCTTCGTTATGCTCCGTCTGCGATACCTGAAAAGAAGTGAACAAAGGGGCGCCCTCGCGGCCGTTTGCACTCTGACGATCAAGTCAGCTAGCGAGAAACATTCAAGGTGACGCACCCTCTGGAGGTGGTAAAAAATAATTGTGCTAGAATACTAAAACTGGGTTGCCCTAATTGTCTTGTGCTCACAATGGGTGCGCAGCAAAAGCAACTAGGGTTTTTGTTCTGTGTAAACTGCGAGAATTAGGTCAAAAACTCGGTCCTTTTCAAACGCCCCAAAGTCCCTTTTTTATACACCTCTTGCATTTAAAACGCGTTAAAGCGCATTGAGAGCGTATCAAAATATTCCTTGGAACGTTCGAATCTTAACTGAATTAGCGCGTACCTTGGCAATCTTTCACTGAAACATTTAGTGGGCACATGTTAATTGTCACGTGTCCTTCTGACTTGATCGTCATTCTGTGTGGAGGGCCTCACAGCGCCGTAACCCAACTTAGGGTTAACCCATTGTGTGAGTCCTCCTTCCTTGAAGTGCATCTGGCGCTTGGGGTGACGTGCTGGGTGTCAACTCACGCGCCCCAATCACTAGTTACTTGCCCTGGGGGTGTGTCTACCTTTCTCTCGTACCATGCACGTGGTTCTCCCCTGGTCATGGCCCTCTCATGGGTCGTATCTATCCCAGGGTCTCCCAGCAGTGGCGGGGGTACTTCACAAGTCAGGATACCCCCTATTGGTGCTAGAACTTATGGCCTTGAAGCCACCTTATTCTTCTCCTTGTTACTGTTCTGGACTGTCGAGGCCCGAGGCCTCCTTGCGGAGTCTTTGCTTGGCGATGCCTCTCTTGGGTGACGCCTCTCCTGGGCGATGCCTCAGCGAGGCGATGACTTCGAGCGGTCAACCTATTGACTTTCTTCCTTGGGTCCCTTGAAGAGTCCCACCACGTGTTGACTTTGACCTTTGGTCAACGCCCGGGGACAGGACGGTACAAATACAAATAATTTATTTGATATAAAAGTTTCTTAAATAATAACAATATTTACCTAAAGTAAAGACACTAAACCATGATACTATATGATATATTAATGATCCAAAATTTTGTATAATATCATTGATAAATTTAAAATATAAAACATAATTGAAAAATTGTCTAAAAACTATAACTATGACCTTGTCGCCTATCTCGTACAACGTGTTATTTTGGATTAACTTTTACCACATGTTCACAGTCAATCATATGCTACAGAATGTTGACTATCATCTTAAATATGTCTAGACAATTCAAAAATTAAAACAAAAAACTATGGAAAAATAATAATGAAAATAACTCATCAAAAAAGCAAGTTTCTATTGTGATGTTTAGCTATCATCTGAATTATATGGACGACGCGATAGTACAGATGGTCGATCTTCATCAGCCCGAGGAAGTATGTAGGAGTGTGAGTTTAGCTTTCGGTCGGAATACATAATCCATGAGCTACTCTCAAATTCATAAAAGACTTTCGGATTACGTAATCCAAAATACCATTTCTAAAAAAATATATCTCGTATTATCCGAAAGCTATTTCTGGATTCGAGATTAGCTTCCAGATTATGTAATCTGGAATATATATATATATATATATATATATATATATATATATATATATATATATATATATATCTTTTTTAAATTTTTGTCAGATTCCATCAATTTAGAGAACACTTCTAAATTCAAAAATATCTTTCAGATTATGTAATCCATATTGTTTTTAAAAAACGAAAGAAAAAAAAAACAAAGTTAAGTGACAAATAAATGCAAGAAAATAGTGAAGATCCTTGGGTGTGCTGGACTGAGATAAAATGGAAGAAGACAAAACAAAGAAGGTGAAAAAGGTGTGTGGAATTATAAAAGGTTAATTTATTTATTTTTATTGAAGAAAAAAATTATTTTCACTTTTAGTATGGGGTGCAGTAAGAATATATAGAGGTGCAGGAAGAAGCACCTTATGCATGTCAGGAAGCCCAACATGTAACCAAACAAATCTAGGACCAAATGACACGTTTGTTCAAAATCTTCATTGTATACACTATTTTTACAAACACAATATTTATCTTATCTATATTAATTTCTTTTTAGTCATTACTCCATTACCTTTACTGTAAAAAGGTATCGATGCAAAAATCTGATAATAAACAAATTATAATTTTAACAATTACGACAACAAAATATCCTTCTAGATTTAATACATTTTTTTTAAAATATTAAACATGAAAAATATGAAGTGTAAATTGATGGACAAAACTAAGCCTAACTTAGCAATTGATAACTAACACGACTGTAAAGAATAAATACCGGTACCCATTAGCATATAAATATTTGATTTTTTAAATTCAACACTAATATTTTAATTGAAATTCATGAGCGTGCTATGAAAATGTGTTTGTTTAACAAACTCGTAAAAAGTTAAGTTATAATAGTATAGTCATTAGCAATAAAGTGACTTCTATAATATATATACCTATATATCTATACTTATATATTCTTTGTAATCCCTTTTTTTTATACACATTTACTTTGGTTGGGTCGAGTTGGATTGAGCCTAAGAGAAATTGGACAAAGCCAAGACAAAGTCAATTAGGTTAGGTCAAATTCAAGTTAGGTTGGGCAAGTCAGATCCAAGTTAAGTTAGATTGGGTCAGGTTGAATCTCAAGTCGAGTAATGATGGGTTGATACCAAAATATGAGTTGTTCTTCTTGGAGGATTGAAAAGGGTGGCGGAAGCAATGGATGTGATGGATCAAGGAGGACTCATATAGAGCTATGGATTCCTTGTAGGTGCATGAAAGGTGTGGAGAGTGATTGGTTGGGTCATATCACTTGGAGAAGGGTGGAAGTGAAGATCAAAGTGTCTAACCTAAGAGACTTGACAAGGGAGTAGAAGCTTGCAATATTTGACAGCATTTTACTCATAAAATTGATCTTGCAAAACATAAGCCAAAGCACCCTATTTATAGGAGATGGTGCCTTGGAGAGCAAGGAGCAAGGGTAGGATGGGAAATACATAAAAGAGCGGTTGTTAGGGTATTGACTAAAGTCAATGACGCACCCTAGGAGCAAAGTTCTAGAAGCTAGGTTAACTTCTCACCCTAAAAGACTTTACTCAAGCTACAATGATAAGCACACCTCCCCCATTATGCTAAAGGCACCCTATTCTACTGAAATTACAAATAAAGAAACTAGCTTTCATGGCTTGGGCTTTACTTCTTGTAGTCCTCTTTGAACATATAAAGAAAAGTTTCTCTGCTATTAGTAGCAGAGTCACAATCTTCTTGAATCCTCTTTGTCATGGACCTAGTTGTTGGGCCTGAACTAGGCCATGAGCTTGGGCCTCTACCATCATCCCCTCCCTCTTGAAGAAGATTTGTCCTCAAATCACATGCTTCTGCCTCTTCATCTTTACTACTTGCAAAAGGTGTTAGATCCATAACATTGAAGGTAGTATGTACTCCATATTCTTCTGGCAAGTTAATTTGATATGCATTATTATTGATTCTTTTGAGAACTTGGAAGGGACCATCACCCCGGGGATTAAGTTTAGACTTCCTCTTATTAGGGAATCTATCTTTTCTAAGGTGAAGCCAAATCCAATCTCCCTCCTCAAAAATCACCTCTCTCTTCCCCTTATTGTTATGTTTCCTATATTTCTCTGTTTGTTGTTGTATTTTGTTCATAATCCTCTCATGCTCTTTACAAATTCAACCTTTGTTACTCCTTCCTTATGCACAAAATCTTGTGGATTAAGTAGAGGTAACAAATTCAAAGGAGTAAGAGGATTGAATCCATACACAGCCTCAAATGGAGAAATGTTAGTAGTTTTATGAACTACTCTATTATATGCAAACTCAATATGAGGAAGGTACTCATCCCAAGATTTGTGGTTTCCCTTCATGATTGACCTAAGCATAGTGGAAAGAAATCTATTTACAACTTCAGTTTGTCCATTCGTTTGAGGATGACAAGAAGTTGAGAAATTCAACTTAGTTCCTAGCCTTTCCCAAAGAGCTCTCCAGAAATGGCTTACAAATTTAGGATCTTTATCCGAAACTATGGTCTTAGGTAAACCATGTCGTCTTACCACTTCTCTAAAGAAGAGTTTAGAGATGTCGCTAGCATCATCCACTTTATGGCAGGGTATGAAATGAGTCATCTTGCTAAACCTATCCACTACCACAAAGATGGAATCAAAACCTCTTTGTGTCCTAGGAAGTCCTAATATGAAATCCATGTTTATATCTTCCCAAGGAGCACCTGCAAAAGGTAAAGGAGTGTAGAGTCTGTAAGGCATTGTCTTAGATTTAGCTTTTAAACATGAAATGCATCTATGACAATGTCTTTGGACATCTTTCCTCATGTGTGGCCAAAATAATTTTCTTTTTAAAAGCTCAAGAGTTTTATCAACTCCAAAATGGCCCATGAGTCCTCCTTCATGTACTTCTTTTACAATGAGTTTTCTATGTGTTCTTTGGGGTATGCGAAGTTTTCCTTCTTTAAATAAGTACCCCTCAGAAACATAAAAACTTCATTGTGCTCTATGTTGACACTCAACAAAAGTGGGTGCAAAATTATGATCTTCTTTATAAAGTTCAGGTATTTTTCAAATCCAAGAATTTGGGCTCCAAGTTTAGAAAAGAGGGCATGTCTCCTTAATAGAGCATCTGCCACAATATTTGTATTGCCCTTCTTGTGTTTGATAACATATGGAAATGGCTCAAGAAATTTCATCCACTTTGCATGTCTTTTGTTCAACTTGTGTTGACCCTTCAAATATTTCAAAAACTCATGATTACTATGTATGATAAATTCTTTTGAGACTAGATAGTGTTCCCAAGTCTACAGGGCCCTCACAAGTGCATAGAGCTCTTTGTCATAGGTGGGATAGTTGAGGGCGACACAATGAAGTTTTTCACTAAAATATGCAATTGGGTGTCCACCTTGCAACAACACAACACCTATTCCTACTCCCGATGCATCACGCTTTAGCTCAAAAGTTTTTGAAAAGTTTGGTAAAGCTAGAATGGGTGCATTAGTGAGTTGAGCTTTCAACCTTTGAAAGGCTTGCTCATGCTTCTCCGTCCAACAAAATGGAGTGTCTTTATTCACTAACTCATTGAGTGGTGAAGCTAGACTTGAGAAGTTAGGAACAAATCTCTTATAGAAACTTGCTAGACCGTGAAAGCTCGTAACATCTCCTACATTTCGTGGGGTTAGCGACTCTTGGATGGCTTTGATTTTCTCGGGGTCAACATGTACCTCATTTTTGTTTACTATAAAACCTAAAAACACTACAATATACACAAAAGGTGCATTTATCTATATGCAAACAAACTATTTTTCCTAAGCACTAAAAGAACCTCTTTAAGGTGACTTAGGTGGGACTCTAGACTTTGACTATATACTAATATATCATCAAAATAAACTACTACATATTTACCTATGCAATCCCTAATGACATGATTCATAAGCCTCATGAAAGTGCTAGGTGCATTAGTGAGTCCAAAATGCATCACTAACCACTCATATATTCCAAATTTGGTCTTAAAAGCAGTTTTCCACTCATCCCCCTCTTTGATTCTTATTTGGTGATACCCGCTTTTGAGATCAATTTTAGAAAATATAGTGGACCCATGCATTTCATCAAGCATATCATCAAGTCTAGGAATTGGATGTTTGTATTTGATGGTGATATTGTTGATGGCCCTACAATCACAACACATTCTCCACTTGCCATCTTTCTTTGGCACCAACAAAACAGGTACAACACTAGGACTTAGACTCTTTTGAACCCAACCTTTCTCTAACAATTTCTGAACTTGTGACTCTATCTCTTTAGTCTCCTCAGCATTAGTTCTATAAGCCGGTCTATTTGGTAGACTAGCTCCCGAAACTAAATCTATTTGGTGTTCTATACCTCTAACAAGTGGAAGTCCAATGGGTCCTTCCTTAGGGAATATATCACCAAATTCTTTTAAAAGTTTTTGGACTTGAGGAGGTAGCTCACAAACTTTAGAAAGTGTGGCAGTGCATGCAAGTGTTCCTTTACAAAGAAGGAGGCATGAAGGTTGTTCAGATAGAAGTATCTTTTCAATTTTATTTTCAAATTTTTCTTCTTTCTGAATGATCTTGTGGGAAGGAACACTCTTCTCCCACGCCTCAGTTTTCTATCTAAGGTCTTTTTTTTGTGTTTTTCTATTTTCTTTTTTTTCTCTCATTTTCTCTTTTTTGTTTCATTTGTACTTGGTCCTTTACCACTTGTGAGGGTGTTAAAGAATAAAGTACAAATTTCTTTTCCTTGTGAGTAAAAGTAATCTCGTTGGTAAGACCATTATGCAAAGCTTTCTTATCAAATTGCCATGGTCTTCCCAATAAGATATGACAGGCTTCCATGGGTATTACATCACATAAAATCTCATCTTTATAGTTCCCCTCAGAAAAAGTGACTTTTACTCGCTTGTCTATAGTTAGTTCCCCATCTTCATTGATCCATTGAAGTTTGTAAGGTTTTGGATGAGGTACTAATTGTAGATTAAGTTTTTCAACCATCCTAGTGCTACAACAATTGCAGCAAGAACCATTATCCACAATGAGAGAACAAATGTTTTCTAAAACTTTACATCTTGTATGAAAGATGTTCTCTCTTTGTGTTTCATGGTTCACACTAGGGTGATTGTCGAGGGTTCTTTTGATCATCATTAATTTTTTCCCTCACAAGGATATGCCCCCTCATTATCTTCTTTCTTTTCTTCCCCACTAGACTCATCATCTTGGTTGCTATACTCATCCCTCTCTCCTAAGATCATGGTTCTCCTATTTGGGCATTGAGATGTTATATGACCTCTACCAAGACACTTAAAGCACTGGATATCTCTACTGCGGGGTTGTGAGGTAGACACATCTTTTCCTACACTTTTGGGAGTTTCTTTGGGTTTATCTTTTGAAAGACTATCCTCTCTTTCTCTTTTATACTCTTTCTTGGGATAAGAGTTAGAGTAAGAACTCTCCTTTAATCATTTTCTCAAATTTTGTTGCTAAACTTTTATACAAAGTTGGATCAAGTCATTCAAGTCCTTATAGGGCAAGAGTTCCACTTTATCCCTTATCTCAAGATTGAGACCACTGAGGAACCTAGCTATGGTGGTGGTTTCTTCCTCCCTAATAGAGGTTCTCATCATGTAACGTTCCATCTTTTTCCTATACTTCTTTATACTCATGTTCTTTTGTTGGAGTCTTTGGAGTTTGTCCATTAACTCCCTATTGTAGTATGAAGGAATATGGCGGCGTCTCAGGGCTCCCCTAAGGTCATTCCAATATTCTATAGGAGGGTCCCTGTGGAGGCACCTATCTCTCTCTACACTACAAGAAAATCATGAAATAGAAACCAATTTTAGAGACAAAAAATAATTAGTTACTATAGTAACTAAATTAGAGACCATTTTAGAGACTAAAAAATATTTTGGTTTCTAAATTAGTTTCTATTATTGTTAGATGGTTTCTAAATTAATATTTAATTAGCTACCAAGGTTTTTGCTACCAAATTTAGAATCTAAATAATTGGTAGTTAAAACCTTGGTAGCTAATTAGATACCAATTTAGAAATTATTTAACAATAATAGAAACTAATTTATAAACCAATTTTTTTTTAGTTTCTAAAATGATCTCTAATTTAGTCACTATAGCAACTAATTACTTTTTATCTCTAAAATTGGTTTCTATTTCATGATTTTCTTTTAGTGGTAAGGTTGTCAACCAATACATAGTGTTTCCTTGAAAGCTTAAAGTGGCTAAGGGTACCTTCCTCTCCTCACTAACATGATGGCAAGCAAAAAGTTGTTCTACTTTCATTTCCCGATCTAGATATGTTTCAAAATTTTCCTTTCAATAAAAATGAGGTAGGTCTACCCTAGTCTCTTTATGGCTCTCTCTTCTAGTTCTTCTAGGAGGAGGTTGATAATAATCATTAACTCTTAGACTTCCCTCAGCATGTGAGTCACTCGACCTAGAACTAGATGCATGTGATTTTTTTAAGTTTCTAATGTATTCATCCTTTTCCATGACAATCTTAAACTCCTCTTCCAAAATCGCAAGATGGGCATCTCTTTCTTTTTTATCTTCCAAAATGTGAGCCTCATGTTGTAATTGTCTTTGTGATAGTGATTGAAAATCTCTAGCCAATTGTTTCAAAAGAGATTTTGTGGATTTTCTATCACTTTCACTATGACTTGAAGAATGAGTAGACATGTTTAGGGTTTGTGATAAAAGTAATTTTCAAAAAGAAAGATAGGTTGAGTGAAGTAGGTAATTTCCTAGGAAAGGGAGGTGGATCACTAGGATCTCTTAAGTACCAAGCCTTTCCTTTGCCAGATACTATCCCACAACACTCTCACAAACCTTTCTCTAAGAAATTTACTTAGAGCACAATCAAAGATGAAAATAAAAAATTTATGCAAGAAAACTATGCAAAGCAATAAAACACAAATGAAAATTTCTATCTAGAAAGCTTGTGAACTAGTCGAATCCTAAGGTGAGACTTCTTGGCACTTTGGAACATTGAAAACACACTCACCGACTAAAGCGCATTAATCCACTAATTAATCAAATTTCTTGCAAATTACAACTCAAAGAAATACAATGAAATTAGGTCAACAATATTTTTTTATGCCCAAAAGTCCTATTCTATGCACTCTTTCACTTGTAACTCCTTTGTGTATATTTGTGTATTTTTCAAGTGAGGTTGTTGCTATCCCTTGCTTTGTCTCCTTAGGTTATTCAACCTTCAATCTTTAATCTAGCTCTCTTTTAGTGATATAGCTTTCACCAAAACAAAATTTTAGCTCCACTACTCACCAAAGCACTTTTTAGGTAAATTCCACCAAGGAGAGGTCAAACAAGTTTTAAAGCAACAAAACTCAAATTTAAAATCAAGGACCACTACAAATGGAGTTGATATTTGACAAGACTTGAAAGAGTATTCAATAAAATTGACAAGCAAAAAAATTAAGGCACACAAGAAAAGGTAGCACACAAAGTGGAATCCTAGTGACTGGAACTAGAATAGATGAATAAAACCAAAACAACACTACAAAAAATTTTTTTGTAATTTTTTCACAACTTCCCAAATTTATGCTGGAAAGAATACTTCAAATTTGAGCTTGAAATTTTAAACAAAGAAACTTCAATGTTTTACCTCAAAATAGGGGTTGAAATTTCACCAAAAGAGTGAGCCAAATAATTGTAATATTGTTTTTCAAGATCACTGCCGCATCACCGTTTTTCCAGAGTTAGAATTTTTGCACTTTGTTCGTATTTCATTTATCATTTTTTTTTGTATTTTGAATTTTGATGTACTTCTTTTTTTCACTTTTTCTCAACACATCAAAACTCAAATCCAAAATTTCAGAATTTTTCACTCACAGAATTAATTTCTGGGAAAGATTCCAGCCAGCACAGTAATAGTGAAAATAGAGAAATCCCAACTTGGAATTAGAAAACGTCTAGGAAACTTTAAAAACACAATGGAAATGATTGGAAAAGAAATTTTATGGAACTAACACACAAGTATGAACTCAAATATGAAAATATAAAAGACACCAAAGCTTCAAAAACAGAAATATAAACTCCACTCAAAATCAAAATCAAAATCAAAATCAAGCAACCAAATCAACAATAAAAAACCACCACTGGAATTTATGACATTGTAGGAAGAACATGACTTTGACAAAACTTGTATGGATTCAAAAATCAAAAAACTCAACCACAAACACTTTGCACCGATTAAAACATCAATAAGACTCAAATAAAACTAAAAACAAAACAGTCAACACAAAAAAAAATCAATGGAACCTAAAAAATAGTTTGGAAGCTCAAGAACAATTTGAACCAAAAATAAAACAGTACAACAATTTAAAAACAACAACACAATTAAAATGACATAAAAAACAGCAAGACAATCAAGGCAAGATGAACAACACGAATTTGAAGAAAGCACAAAAATAAAATGAAGAGAAATCACTTATCTCTTGAAGAACCAAAACTCTAGATACCAAATGATGGGTTGATACCAAAAGATGGGTTGTTCTTCTTGGAGATTTGAAAAGGGTGGCAGAAGCAATGGATGCGATGGATCAAGGAGAGCTCATATAGAGCTATGGATTCCTTGTAGGTGCATGAAAGGTATGGAGAGTGATTGGTTGGGCCATATCACTTGGAGAAAGGTGGAGGTGAAGATCAAAGTGTCTAACCTAGAGAGACTAGACAAGAGAGTAGAAGCTTGCAATATGTGGCAGCATTTTACTCATAAAATTGATCTTGCAAAACATGAGCCAACGCACCCTATTTATAGGAAATGGTGCCTTGGAGAGCAAGAAGCAAGGGTAGGATGGGAAATACATTAAAGAGTGACTGTCAGGGTATTGACTAAAGTCAATGTCGCACCCTAGTTGCAAAGTTCTAGAAGCTAGGTTAACTTCTTACCCTAAAAGGCTTTACTAAAGGTACAGTGATAAGCACACCTCCCCCATTATGCTAAAGGAACTCTATTCTACTAAAATTACAAATAAAGAAACTAGCTCTCATGGCTTTGGCTTTACTTCTTGTGGTCCTCTTTGAACATATAAAGAAAAGTTTCTCTGTCATCAGTAGCAGAGTTCCAATCTTCTTGAATCCTCTTTTCCATGGACCTAGTTGTTGGCCTGAACTAGGGTCTGAGCTTGGGCCTCTTGCATCAAGTAAGGCGTAAGTCATGTTGCATTAGGTTAAACCTAGGTTAGTCTAGTCGGGTTAGGTTGAGTCCAAGTCAAGTTATATTGTCTTAAGACCATGTGAAGTTGATCAATTTGAGCACAAGTCAAGTTGGGTCGAGTTGGATTGATGTTAGGCCAAGTCATACTTTGGTTGGGTCGATTTGGATTGAGCCTAAGAGAAGTTGGACAAAGCCAAGACAAAGTCAATTAGGTTAGGTCAAATTCAAGTTCGGTTGGGCAAGTCAGATCCAAGTTAAGTTGGATTGGGTCGGACCCAATCTCAAGTCGAGTAAGGCCTAAGTCCAGTAGTATTGGGTTAAACTTAGGTTAGTCTAGTCGGGTTAGGTTGAGTCCAAGTCAAGTTATATCATCTTAAGACCATGTGAAATTGGTCAATTTGAGCATCTGTCAAGTTGGGTCGAGTTGGATTGATGTTAGGCCAAGTCAGGATGGGTTACATTAGGCCAAGTTGAGACAAGCCCACATTAGGTTGGGTCCACATCAGGTCGAGTCAAGTTTGGTTGACCTAGGTCCATATCAGGCCAAGTTGAAATGACACCAACTGTGGATGGGCCCAAGCCTAGCCAATTCGATGGGCCCCAAGTCAGGCCAAGTTGGGTTGGTCCCTAGTCATGTTGAGTATGTCTGGGCTCAGGTTGAGTCGAGTTTAGTCGATTCCATGTCAAGTTGAGTCAGTTTAAGTTCAAGTTAGGAAACATTGGGTTGTGACAAATTCATGCAAGGTTGGGTTAGGCCCAAGTTGGTTTGAATCCAAGTTAGGAAAGGTCGATTGTGCTAAAGTCATGCAAGGTCAGGTCGGGCCCAAGTCAGGCATAGTCGAAGTCAAGAAGGTTGATTGTGACCAAGTTGTGTAATGTCGAGTCGAGCTCAGGTCAAGTTAGATCCAAGTTAAGAAAGGTCAATTAAGCCAAACTCATACAAGGTTGGGTTGGGCCCATGTTGGGTTAATTCCAAGTTAGGAAAGGTCAATTATGCCAAAGTTATGCAAGGTCGAGTCGGGTCCAAGTCAAAAAAGATCGATTATGCCAAAGTTATGCAAGGAGTTGGGACGGGTCCAAGTTAGGAAAGGTTGATTGTGCTAAAGTCATGCAAGGTCGAGATGGTCCTGGTTGGGTTGGACCCAACCCATGTTAGGTTGGGTTAGACCTAGTCCAAGTAAAACGGGTTAGGCATAACTTAAAGATTGGCAAAAAAAATCTTTGACAAACGTCAACTAAATATAATATCTATTAGTGTTAATTGAAAAAAAAAACACATGTTTGACACAAGTCAAAAAGCACCATACATGTTAAACAAATCTTAGTTAACAAAAGTTGAAAAATAACCCAAACCTATATTGGATGAAAATGAACTTGATGATGACAAACAAAAATTATCATGATTGACTTAACCCAAAAGAAACATCAATAAAAAAGAAAATGTTGAGTCATTGTTACCTCAACCTTGGGCAAGGAGATGACATCTTAACCAAATTTAAGCCATTTGTGTCTCAACTAATGTTAAGCTAAAGAAAAAATATAAAGAGAAAAAAAAATATGAATTTGAAAGAAAAGATAGTGTGAAGAATTTTAAATTCTTATTTTTTAAGTAAAATTTAACATTATCTAATTTTTAGTAGTCAAATTACTATAACAAATTATTAACAAATTACTATAATTAAAGGAAGACCTTCTAATTGCATTTTTTTTTATTTTAATAATTTGTAATTTAGAATATATTTTCTCAGTGCTTCATTCATATACATTTTCAATTAGATAATGAACATGACAATTGGGATAATAAGTCCTTAAAAAGTAGGAATGACAATGTGGGCTGACCCGTCCTGCATAAGCTCATCCTGCGTTTGGCCCGCCGGGTTGGCACGTCCCAGGCTAGGAGTGTGAACTCATTTGATTGACCCGCTCGGCATAACAAGTAACCCGTGGGCCTGCATACCAGCCCGCACAAGTTTTTTTTTTTTAAAAATAAAAAATTTATTAATTATAAAAAAACATATTCCTACTACTGAAAAATTAAAATTTTATCATTTTCAATTTATTTAATTAAGATGAAAATATAAATTCAAGTATGAGGGTTGTTAGAAGATTTGATTAAAAATAATTAAAGTTTTGCTTTGCACTTAATTTTTCATATATATATATATATATATATATATATATGAGTATCTTATTAAAGTTTTGCTACAAAATATTTTAATGAACATAACTAATTTTTTAACTATCCTATTGAAACTCTTCTTTATATTATTTTTTTATTAACAAAATTTAAATATAAGATTTTACTTAAAACTAAATGCAGTATAACTCTTAATACTATAACTCCTTTAGATGATTAAAATAAAACATTCATTTTTTTTAGTACATTAAATTCAATTTTTTTAAATAAAATAAAATAAAGGTTACACTTCAATAATGGATGAATGGAGTATGATTTTTTTTTTTACAAAAAAAAATAATTATGTTTTTTATTTTTGCGGGCTAACGAGCCAACCCACCCCACCCTGCAGTTGACCCTTGCGAACTGCGAATTATGCGGGACGGGGCAAAGCAGATCAATAGGCTAGATTAGTGAGTCCGCCGCGCACTTTTTGGTAGCAGACCGCGGACCAACCAACATAACCCACCCTGCATTGTCACCCCTACTAAAAAGAATCTTATTATTGCCCCACGTAAGTGATCTTGTTTTTAGCAAGAGTAAATGCACTCACTTAAAATTTAATGAATTAATATTTTAAGTATATTTATTTTATATTTTAATTTCAAATATTATTATATTGTTATAAGGAGTTGTAAATTGAATATTTTTACTCTTTAATGTATCAAACCATCTTTTTCCATAATACATATACCATAATACAAATTTGTGTGGTGACAAAATATTTTATTATTTTTCCTTCTTTACATCAATAAATATAAATAAATCAATTTTTTTGAATTTGCTTTATGCAATACTACTTTTTTTATTTGATAATAATAACTATAAATAAATTTCAAATTTAAAAAAAAAATATTTGGAATACTAAATGATTTAGAATAATCTAAATATATGAATAGTAATAATTATTTTAAAAAATAATTTTAAAATTTATGAAAAGTTTTGAAAAAATGGTAGTGGAAGAAATATTGGCAGCTTAGAGAGGGTAGGCCCAGGCCCTTTCAAGTTGAAATAAAATTCAAAGGGCAATTTCGAGATTTAAAAAAATAATGGGGTGCGGGAAGAAACAGCCTACCTCTGAGGGACACGTAACAGGCCGCAAAACCACGAAAGGCAAAAGAAAGAAACATGAAGTATTGTTTATTTAATTAATAAATTGGTATTTGGAATTGGTGGTCTAGGATGAGAAATGGAAGAAAGGATGAATGGTGAGAAGAGAGGAAAGATATGAAGCTGAATTAGCAGAATTGTAATATGAAACTGAACGCGGTTCCTTCATCGTGTAATTCCTTTGTAGTAGGTGGAGACTGCAGTCACAATGCTCCTTCTTCTTCTTCTTCTTCTTCATCTTCATCATCATCATCTTGTCATAGGCAAAACATTGTTATAGTTGCCAACAAAAGCAGGAAACAGCACGAGACTCAGGGTTCCGAATCCACTCCTCCAAGAATCACATCCAACGTCAAGCAAAATCTCCGCTTCCTAAAGCTATGGAAGGTCACTTAACTTCACTCAATTTCCCCTTCCCTCCTTCACTCTCATATGCATACTCATTTATACTCTTATGTCATTCAATAGAGCTTCCAAAATAGAAATTCTGCTACTCCCCGACCTTCAACCAGTTACCGCAAGAAGAAGGTGGAGAAGGATGAGGATGTTGTAGACACCGACCTCTATCGTGACCCCACCTCCTCTCTCTACTAGTAACTCCTCATTCATTCTTACATGTTTCTTTCGCTCAATTATCTCTAAATATAACGTTATCATGTGTCTTCCGCAGTACAAACCAGGTGGGTATAGACAATGCCGTCCCTGTATTGCTTGTGGATGGCTATAATGTCTGCGGCTATTGGATGAAACTCAAGAAACATTTCATGAAAGGAAGACTTGATATTGCTCGCCAAAAGCTAATTGACGAGCTTGTAACCTTCAGCATGCTTAGAGGTCCCTCTCTCTACTTCTTATTTACCTATCACTCCCCACATTGCAACTCTTTTTTTCTCTCTAACTTCATACATCTTTTCATTTCTGCAGAGGTCAAAGTGGTTGTTGTCTTTGATGCTATGATGTCTGGATTCCCTACCCACAAGGAAGATTTCGCTGGGTATTCTTTTCTTTATTTTATTTATCATACAACATATATGTTGTGAAGGACTATTTCTTTAAACGTATCATTTTACATTTTAAAATTCCTCCAAGTTCTGATGTTGTATTTTGGCCATTTTGCAGTCTTGATATTATTTTCTCAGGGGAAACATGCGCTGATACATGGATTGAAAAAGAGGTTAGATGTTACTACTGGTTGCTTTATTGTAGCTCCTAACTGCAATTTTGGAGAGCTTCCTTCTTTTGTAACTGGATTTAGGAAACTGAACTTTAGTTTGACATACTACTGATGTGTTTGATTAAACAACTTAAATACTTTAGATCAGTTTGAATAAACTTCTACACAAGCACTTGTATCCTATAAGAGAACAAAATAAGAAACAAAACCATCTAGTCTGATGAGAAAACTTTTATAAAAGTTGAAGTTTATGAGTTGATTTTAACTTACCAGACAGAAGTTCAATTCATATTAATTTCTTTTTTTTTGGATAAGTATTTATTGGGAATTGGCCTTATTCCATAAAACTTTTATAAAATGAAAATTTAAGATCTTATAAGAAGGTCACAAGCCATCTCTATAAACCCAATTAGCTCTTCCGTCGCCCTCTGGATCCCGTTACCAATGCCACTTCTATACGCACCTTCAAATGCAATGAATGTCAGGCATGTGATTTATAACTAAGGTCATCTCGATTTACAGTGTTTCAATCTTGTTTTCATTAAGTGAATCTTCAGTAGAGAACCGCTTCATCTTTATGAATACAGCAGTGTTCTTTGCTCATTTTAGGTTGCAGCTTTAAAGGAGGATGGTTGCCCCAAAGTCTGGGTAGTCACTTCTGATCATTGCCATCAGCAAGCAGCACATGGAGCTGTATGCTTCCTTCCTATAAATTGAAAACTTGAGTGAAATGGATGCAACTTGTTTGCCAATTGTTTTCACAATATTTTTCCAGCTATGAGTATTTCACTCTCCTTAGCTATGCAAATTATTTAATTTCTGCATGAATAAAAGTAATTCTCGGATCTTATCATGATTTCCGTTTCATGATTTTTAATTGTTACTATCAACTGAATATCAAGTAACAGTGTCTGCATTGTGCTATTTTTATTGGTTAAACATATTTATATTGCTGCTGACTTTCAGGGAGCCTTTATTTGGAGTTGCAAGGCTTTGGTAACTGAGGTAAAACATTAACTTGAGGCAGGATTCTTCTGTATGTCTTCCTCTCATAAAATTCTTTTCTTAATTTATCTGGCACTGTACTTTACATGTCATATAAGCGCTAGCTTTCTGATGGTATATTAGATTTAATGATTTACATCAGTTTAAATTACATAGACACTAAAGTAAATCCTATCTTTATTTTTAACATGCCAGATGAATTTTATTCCCTTTAATGATAATTTCATTGGTCCGATTTCTTAATTGTTTGGGTAGTAGATCAAAGCATCGCAAAAGGAGGTTGAAAAGATGCTTCAAGAGCAAAGGTGTGCCCTGATTGCAATAATTTGAGAAAATATTGATTTTGTGTATGAAATATGGTCTGGCTATTCTCTTATAATTTATTTCTCAGTATGCTTTATGGGTTAGTGTGTGCAATAAACTAGGTTGCCATCATATGGCTTACCATCCCCACCAGGCTAACACCAAAGCTACATCAATCATTTGTAACATACCAAAAGACATATAAGAAATTAAGAAAAATAAAATAAGGTAGTGGGGACTAGAGAAAATTCACTTAGTTAACACACATCTTGGATTATATTGTATAAGCTTCCGTTTAATTCCTGACGGGCTTCCTGTAAAAAAAAAAAACCAAAATGAGAAGGAAAAGAAAACAGTATTTGGCAGGTTTTCGTAAGGAGAAGTTCATGCAATCATGGGCAACAGCACATCCAAAACCCTACCCTCATCCCTCCAATTAAACAAAACTTACAATAAAGAAAGCAAAATGACGAGCGACCTTTGAAGTTTGGATAT